>NW_025814752.1:0-21665 GCF_018902025.1 Drosophila willistoni
GACTCGACGACATTGATCGCTTGATCTTGACTCGACGACTTGATGATGTCCTGACTCGCTGCTCGCCTTATATAGGCAACCTGGGCCTCCAGAATCACTTGGTGTGATACCGCTATACAGCTGGTAAATTTCCATCGGCCTATCTATTCTCTGCTCTCTGTTTTCCACAACCGATTCAGTGTCACTCTCCTCGCTGCTGTAGCCGCTGTCTTCCATGCTCCACTCGTCCTCATCCTCATCTTCATCCGAGGAGATGACTATGACCGGCTCCAGCTCTACCGGTCCCTCGTCATCGGACTCCTCCTCGGACACGTAGCCATAGCCACCGTGCCGGCCACCACGTGCCACTCGTGGTGCCACACCTCGACCTACGCCTTCATCTTGGCCATGCATGTTGTTAAAATTGTTCATGTTTAAAATGATTTTTTTTTTTTTTAATTGTGTGTACTCGTTGGTAGCTTTTACTAGAGTGATTTTGCATTTACTATTCCTGTCGCTTGGGACCTCGCTTTGGTGCATATTTCTGGTACCGTTATCCTGGTTCCGCTTGTTTTATATGCATTGCCCATTTGACTCATGAAGAGATTATTTTATTGGAGTCTCTCTCACTACTACCATCACAGCGCGCCTAGCTATTCATATGTGTTGGTGTCGGCTTGGTCCCGTTACTTTTCCTCCTTTCTCTTTGCGTTATCCCAGATTTTGTTCACCGAGTATTGTGGCCTTTTTTTTGTTTTTTTTTTTGTTGCTCGAATAGATTTCTGTTGTTGGACACCTGTTGTATGCTTTGCATTTTGGTTACTGCTCATTGTATTTTACGTTGATATGTTGTTGTTGCTTAATGATGCTTTATATTATTTTAAATGCGAATCCTCTGGTTGTTGTTGTTGCTGGTTATTATTTTACATTGATTTGGTGTTGTTATTGAGTGACGTTGTATGCGGCTCCGTATCCCCATCATCTGCTTGTTGCTTTATCTGGCTAATGTGTGCTTGTCTACTTTTTCCCGTGACTTTATGTTGTAGCTTGCATATTACTGGAGATATGAACCCTTGAACCTTGTACGGCCCTCCAAATTTGGGTGCTAATTTCGCAGCAAATCTTCTGCTGCGTTTGACAGGTGATGCTCCTTTGCCCATACCGTAGATCCAATCGCCGGTCTCCATTCGCGCCGTCTCAGGTTATAATGCCGTGCCTGATCTTGTGCCGCAGTCTCCATGTTCCTTCTGATGAGTTCGAAAAATTCTTTCATCTGGTTAGCTTTTTCCTCTGTTGTTGTCTGCTCCTTTCCTGTGCCATTTGTGACGCTGTCATATATGGCTCCCGGCATTCTAGGTTCTCGGCCTTGCACCACATATGCTGGCGTAAATCCAGTTGCTTGAGATTGGCTTGTATTTATCGCCAATGTAATTTCCGGCCAGCACTCGTCCCAATTTCGTTGGTTGTCTCCTGCATATTGGGCAATCATTGTTTTGACAGTTCTATTTACTCTTTCGGTTGGGTTTTCCTGAGGCGTATATGGCGCTGTTAATTGGTGGCTGCTTCCCATCCTTCTAGCATTTTCCTGAAGATCCTGCTCGTGAATTGGACTCCATTATCCGTTATCACTATTTTTGGTGCCCGAATCTTGCTAAAATCCTTTCTCTGAAGGCCTTTACTAAGTTCTCCGCCGTTGCCTTGCGCATGGGTATGATTTCTGTCCATTTCGAGAAACGGTCTATAATCACCAGCAGCATCGAATTTCCGTGTTTTGATCTGGGCAATGGTCCAACGAAGTCCGCGCATACTGTTGCCATGGTTCCTCCGGTACTTGTGTTAGCAATTTTCCTGCTGCTTGTTGTTGATTGGGTTTGAATTGTAGACATGTCATGCATTTCCCGACGAAGATTCTGATGTCTCTTTGCATTCCCGGCCAGTAGTATCTTGCGGCGGTCCTAGCAATTGTTCGCCGACTGCCCGTATGCCCGGCCGTCGCTGACGTGTGGTTTTCTTCTATTATTTGTTGTCGCAGGCTCTTTGGCACACACATTTTCCAGGCCACCACTTCCTCTTGTCCAGCTCTGTGTGGTATGTTTCTGTATAGTTGGCTGTTTTCCATCACATAGTCTGCATATTTCTGTGGCTGTTGCTTGATTTTTGTCATCATCTCCTGAATCCATTCACACTCCTTATTGGCTTGTCGTAGTCTAGCGCCGTTGTCTGTTATTCGATTGCATCTCTCCATTGGTTGCCTCGACAGGGCGTCTGCTACTATGTTCAGCTTGCCTTTCCGATATGATATTTCAAAGTCGTACTGTTGTAGTTCCAATGCCCATCTTGCTATTCTGCCTGTGAGACTATCTATGCTGTTCAGCCATTTCAGTGCCATGTGATCGGTCACTACCTTGAAATGGTATCCTTCCAGGTATGGCCTCAGTTTTCGTACGGCCCATACTATCGCCAGACACTCTTTTTCGGTTGCCGAATAACTTTTCTCCGACGAATTTAGTTCTCTGGACAGATATGATAGGACCCTTTCGCCTTCTTCGGTGTTCTGTATGAGGATTGCTCCTAGTCCCATGTTTCTTACGTCTGTTTGAAGAACAAATAGTTTCGTGAAATCCGGGCATGCTAACACTGGTCCATTTGTTAGTTTTTCTTTTACTGCGTTGAATGCTTCCTGATGTTCTTCATTCCAATGCCACCTGGTTCTTTTTTTTAGTAATGCATGTAGTGGATGTGTTAGGGCTGCGAATCCTGGTACGAATCTTCTGTACCATGATGCTACACCCAGGTATTGGCGTAGTTCTTTCACGCATGTTGGTGGTTTTAGCTGGGCTATTGCTGCTACTTTGTCTGGGTCCGTGGCTATACCCTTTTCTGTCACTACGTGCCCCAGGAACTTTAGCTCCTTTCGGAAGAACTGGCACTTCTCTGAGTTGATCCTTAGGTTTGCCTCTTTTAGCCTTCTGAACACTTCTTGCAGGTGTTGTTTGTGTTCTTTTATTGTTTTGCTCACGATTACTATGTCGTCTTGGTATGCAAACGCGTTTGGCATCATCTCTGGGCCAATCACTTGGTCTAGTGCTCGTTGAAACGTTGCTGACGCTGAGTGTAGACCGAATGGCATTACCTTCCACTGGAATAAACCTTTCCCTGGGACTGTAAATGCTGTCATTGGTCTACTTCCGTCCTCCAGTGGTATCTGCCAATATCCGTCCTTTAAGTCCAAGCTGCTAATGAACCTTGACTCACGCAATTGATTTAGTATGTAGTCGATACGTGGCATCGGATATGCATCCTTTATCGACTTTGCGTTGATTTGTCTAAAATCCACGCATAATCTCCATTTGCCCGTTTGCTTTTTCTTTACCATTACTATTGGTGAACTGTATGGGCTTTGTGATGGTTCTATGCATCCTAGCTTCAGCAACTCATCGACTTTTGCATTGATCTCCGCTTGCATCTTGGGGTTTTTTGGATAATATCGCTGTTTTATCGGGATGTCGTCCTTCATTGTGATCCTGTGTATCCCTACTTTTGACGGTCCCTTGATTTTGCCCAATTCCATCAGTTCGTGTTCTAGAAACTTTTGTATTTCTGCTTGCTCTTCCTTCTGTGTCACCACGATCGATATGCGTTCGGTTATCCTGCCCTGCATCCTCTTCACCGTTGCAATTTTTATCCTGTGGCCTCCGCATGCTATTTCGGTATTCATCAGCCTTAAGAAATTCCATCCTAAGATTATAGCATCTATTCCGTCTGGCATGATGAGAAATGTTATGTTCATTTCTTTGTTTCCGAATCGAACGTATCCTGTCCACTGCTCGTTGATGTCTCTCACCTTCCCGTCCGCCATGTATACTTGCTTGTTCGTGGTCTCTCGGTCTCCTTTGCTTTCCACCGTTTCCAACATTTGTTTGCTGATAAAACTGCTCGTGGCTCCGGAGTCAATTGTCGCTTTCATCTGGACTCCTGCTACTTCGATAATTGCTGACAATTGATCCTCTTCCTCTATTAGGTGGCCTATTAGTGGTGAGGAGCTTGTTGGCTGGGTCCCTGCTCGCCCCTGATAGGCTGGAACCGCCTTTCGTTTCCCGAACTCCAACAACATTCTTTTGTTCTTTTCCCAATCCTTCCACACTGCCAACAGAAATTGAGTCTCTGATTGTTGCACTCCCTTGCCCAGTGTCCGGTTCCCCCGCATCTGCGGCACGCCTGATTCGGGCTCAAGACTTTTCCGTCTTGGATGTTCTTGCTTTCTTGGTTTGGTCTCGAATGATTCTCCATGCTGTTGTCCTGGCATCTTCGGCACTGTGTGACTGGTGGCCCGTAAATATTTCCTCCTCTGTGGCTTGATTGGTTGTTGTGTGTTCTTTGAGCATTGTTTGGGCGATGGAAATCTGATCGTTCTTGTTCAAGCATCTCATGTTCTTCCGCCAACTGCATCAGCTCATCTAGGTTTCTGGCTCTGTGCGGCCGAACGAATATCCTCAAATCTGGAGTGCAATTTTCTAATATAACCTCTAATTGCTTGTACTCTGGTATTTTAAGGGGTCTCATCATTGTTTGCATGTCGACCATATAGTCCTTGAAATACTCGTTTCTGTTTTGTTTGCGATTTTTCACTTGATCAGCCAATTTGTTGAAGAATCCTCTTGGCAGGAAGTATTTCTTGAAGCCCTCAACGAACTCCTTCCACGATCGCCACTGCTTATTGTTTGCGACGTACCACTTGAGTGCTTTGTCTTTCAGTAGTTCTGGCATTGCTCTTGGGATCATGTCCAGCTCGATGCCATACATGTCTGCTGACCACTCGATTTGTTCTATAAACTCTAGCGGTCTGGAATTGCCATCGAATCTGAAAGTCCACTCCCTCACTTGTTTTGCCACCTTGGCGTATTCGGTGGTCCTGTTTGTTGCCTGTGGTACCGTTTTCTTGGGGTCTATCGTTTGTCTCCTTAAGTCCTTCTTTGTGTCGGTGCTGTCTAATGCTCCTTCGCTTCCCCATCTTGGTGGTGCAAATGGAGGAATCGCTAGCGTAGCGATATTTATTTTTTTGAACTCCTCGGCCTCCTTGTTCTCACCATTCTCGCCTGACTGTGCTGCGCTTGTTCCTGGTTTTTGCTTGGACATTTTTGTGAACTTGAGTTCTAATCTTCTTATCTCCTCTCTCCACTCTGGATCAGACTCGTTGTTGTCTATCCATTCGCCGAGTTGTTTTCTCATCTCCTCTACCGTGCCGTTCATGTTGACTCCGATCCTTTGGCCTGTTTGTAGCAGATCCTCCTTCTTCATGTGGTACATCCATCCTTTCCCCATTTTGATGTTTTCTTTACAATTTTCAAACTTTTATTTTGTTTAAAATTTCATTAGTATAGCACGTTGGGCGCCAGTTGTAACGATCCTTTTTCGTCCTTCGGGATATTTACAATATCTCTTGGGCTAGGTTCGGCACAACAAATTTATTTTGTGCCCCGGTGAAATTAAAAACACGTTTGATTTCAGTTGCTAATGCTTATACGTATGTTTATTCAAAATCATTAGTGGGCTCGGTTGTATATGACGGTTTCTCTACGGTAGTTCTGGACTTGGACAGCGTTGGTGAGTCACTTCGAATCCCTCGTCGTCCCTTCTTGCCTTCCTCTTGCTCCTGTAGCCGTTGCTGGTTATTGTCTCGGTCTGTATCGTGTGCTTGATTTGTGCTCCACACCTCTGCACCCCTTTCGCTATGCTCGTTGAGATGGCTTTTGCTTTATGGCTTTGAGACGAATCACGTAGCTATTATCACGAAGCAGGATGTTCCTCAGCAATTGGTACTCGTCAGGATATATAGATCCTGGAATTTCGGCAGTAGGATATATCCTCGTGCCTACCACTGACTTTGGATACTCCTGGAAATGCTTGGCTTCTCTCCAATTTACTCTAGCTTGGGTACGGTGTTTGTTATCCTTGTTATCCTTGAACTGTACAGGTTACTCGTAAGGCCTGTATAGTTCCTAGTTTTTTTGTTGCTCCTTGTGTTTCCTTGATAAGTTCTTAAGGTTACTCGTAAGGCCTTAATTACTTGTTACTTGATCACGACTTGATGACTTGATGATTACTCTGATTTGTGCCGCCTTTATATAGGCAGCTCCTCTGGCCTCAGGCACTGGCTGGTGTAATACCGCTGGTAATTTTCCATCGGCCGTCCACTTTCACCCACGCATCCACTTGTTGCCATGCGTGGTGAAAGTCCCGTAAATCCTTTGCGCATATGTCCACTTTCTTTGTGGCTGCGCGCCCATTTATTTCCTTGTCCTTGTCTAGCTCCCTTGCATCTATGTGCTTCCATCACTTTCACCCATTGGCGTCGCCTTTCTATTGGCCGCCCATCGTATCCCGTTGACTTTCTCTGCTTTCTTTCTCTGTCAGCGCTGCCGTCGCCCGTCGCTCCCTTTGATCAACTCGTCATACCCAATTTCGCCCATATTCACTCCATATTATATTTATATACATATATACTAATTGTATTGACTTAAACTATTGTTTAATAATAATTAGCCTGATTAATTTAATATACAACATCGTTTAATTTCCCATGCAATGCACTTTCATCCGCATATCTTATCTATTAGATAGAGGGCTTCCCCATTGTTCATCCCTCCATTCCTCCCCCTTCGGTTCGCATATTCCCCTATCCAATCCACAAACCATTATCGTTTCATATAATGCATGCATGCCCCGCACCCGTCTCACGGGCTTGCTTAGCCCACACTTTTGTTCTCTTTCGCTCACAAGATTTTTGCTGCTCGCAATCTAACTGCTTTCGTTCTCATGAGCGTGACGTAGGCAGAGAGTACCCTATTGGCCACCGGTATTCTCCCTTGCTGTCACTCACGCATAGTGTACGTGTGACGTGCGTGTATGCTTATTCAGCGTATACTCATAAGCCCAGTACGCTAATGCTTGCATCTCTATATTTGCCTCTCTGTGCTCTTGATTTATCTTATGAGGCCAATGCCCCCTTTTTGCATGCAATTATGCCCTCAAGCCCGGTTTCATTTACTCTTATACAGCCGATATTATGCATTATGCCTCCCACGCATCTTCCCGCTTGTACGAAATCGCCGGCGGTTGCGTGTGGTTCGACTGGCCACGTTTGATCGTAGACCACTTATATCGAATCGGTTCGATCCATCAGCAGCGGGTTCGGTCGTATATCGTACGTTTGGTTTGTGTCTCGGCTGTATCTTGTATCTGGTGCATCCTTTGCACCGTTTGATTGTGTTGCTGCTGGCTTGTTGTGTGGGATATTATAGTTAATTATAATGTTCCTCACACTCCCCCCCTTCTTCGGGAGGGATTTGCCCTCCCCTGTCCTTTGTACCTTGTGTTTGTTTTTTTGTATGTGTATTTCTTTCAATTCCGTATTTGTGCATTTTTTTTTCATGTATTGCCTTTGTTCATTTTTTTTCGTAGTTTTGGCATGTGTTTTGCTTGTTTTTGTTTTTGGGACTCAGCTCGCATCTTTTATTGGCCAATTGGCATCTTCTAATGTTGGCGATTACTGAGTATCTTTTCTTAAATGTTGTCGGATTAGGGCATCTTTTCATTGTTTTTTTTTTTTTTTTGGCCCGTTCCGCATCTTTTCTTACTTACTAGCATTACTCTAACTAGTTTCTAATTTTTGTTTTGTATTCTTACTGCCTCTCCCTAAACACCCTAATCACCCCCTGTGCGATTCTAATTCTATACCTAATTCTACCCGCCCACGCTATTCTTACTATTCTTGCCATGTGTTGCCAACATGCGTCGCCTGGCACCACATTTCCGACACTTCCAGGCGTTTGGCTGGCCTCTCCTTCAGCCTCACCCGCACCAGCCACGGCCTCCTTCTCCGATTCGCTGGCTTCGGACATGTAGCCCACCATACGAAACGGAGTCCGCGGCCGTGCTGGCTCCCATGCTTGTGCCGGTGGCTCAGGTATTTCATCCTGATCCCACGGCGCGTACTCCGGGCTCTGCCCAACTCTCTGATTCTCCTCTTCAATTTCCTCCTCGCTCATCTCCTGTACCATGTTCATCTCCCTTATCACGTCATCCAACTCTCTCCATACTTCTTCCTCGTCCGTGTCTATATCACGGAGCCGGTCTGCCACCACCGGCTCAGCGACACTCTCTTCATCGGACTCTTCTGCCGTGTTGACTCCACCCTCAGACTCTTCCAGAGTGGTTTATCCACTGTCCGTGCTGTCACCCACGTCCTCATCGAACTCCTCGTCCGAGGAGGCGGCGATGGCCGGATTTGCTATGTCCGGCGCATCGTCGTCGGACTCCTCATCGGACCGGTGCCAGTCACCGCGTTCCATGTTGGCCCGCGGTGCCGCACCTCGTCGATCTACGCCTTCATCCTGGCCATTAATTGCATTAAATGCGTTCATATTGGGTTTTTTTTTTTTATTTTGATGTTTACTCGCCGAGTGATAAACTTTGAGTGTCTCTTGATTATGACAATTGCACGCATGAAACCTCGCATTAGCATTCGGTCATTTCTTTGATATTTACCGATATTTAGGATTTCTCGACCTTGCCCTTGCTCTCTTGGCATAGTTGCATATTCTAATGCGTCGTGATGCTCCACCATTACATGCATAATAGCATGCGCATGTGTATGTGCGTCGCGGTGACTCACTAATACATACGTAATATCGTGCGTATGTGTGGGTGCGTAATATCATGCGCCTGTGTGGGTGCGTTTCCCCTCCCTTTTTGCTGTGTATATGCATATGTGTTGGTGTTGTCTCTCGTTGATTGTCCCCATTCGTTCTATCTCGGGTTTTTTTTTTTGCTGCCCGTTTCTAATGTTCTATTTTGCCTGCATATCATATGCATCGTTACGATATTCGAGTATCCGCTGCCAGTTTCTAAGTTCGTTTTCGCATGCTTGTATACGTGTCATAACGATATTCGCATATCTTCATCTTGCTCTGCTTTGCTATAATTTTGTTTCTGAAACGTTGTGCTTTGAGATTTTCAGCTCTATGTAAATTTTTTTTTGTATGATTTCAATGCATTTTAAGATTTTTGGCTCTTTGTCATGTTTTTGAGTTTTCTGCCCAGCCGGCCGGTCTGTGCAGATTTCTCGCTGCCATGTCATCAGAGTCGTCCGTACTCATTGTTCATCTAGTTTCTTGCCATCTGTTTGTTCACATATTTGTTGTTTCATCTGGCTGATATGTGCTTGTCTGCTTTTTTTTGTTTCTTTGTGCCGTAATTTGCATATGACCGGAGATGCAAAGCCTATCACTTCATATGGGCCTCCAAACTGTGGTGCCAGCTTTGCTGCGAATCCTTCTGCAGCATTTGAAAGGTGGTGTTCTTTTGCCCATACGATTTTCACCGGTTGCCCTTTCGGTTGGGTTTTCTTGTGGTGTGGATGGTGCTGTTAATTGGTGTTGGCATCCCCATTCCTCTAGCATTTTCTTAAATGTTCTGCTAGTGAATTGGACCCCATTGTCCGTTATTACCACTTTAGGAACTCCAAATCTCGACAGAATCCTTTCCCTAAAGGCCTTGATTAGATTCTCCGCAGTTGCCTTTCGCATGGGTATCAGTTCTGTCCATTTTGAAAATCGGTCAATGATTACTAGTAACATTGAGTTTCCATGTTTCGACCGTGGTAGTGGTCCGACGAAATCAGCACAAACAGTGGCCCATGGTTCATCAGGTATTTGCGTCAGCATTTTCCCTGCTGCTTGCTGTTGGTTGGGTTTGTATTGCTGACACGTTGTGCATTTTCCCACGAATTTCCTGATATCTCGTTGCATTCCTGGCCAATAATATCTTGACGCAGTTCTAGTAACCGTTCGCCTGTTTCCTGTATGCCCTGCCGTTATGGAAGTGTGGTTTTCTTCCATCACTTGGTTTCGTAGCGTCTTGGGCACACACAATTTCCATGATATTACTTCTTCTTGGCCTTCTCTATGCGGAATATTCCTGTACACCTGGCTGTTTTCTAATATGTAATCTGGATATTTCTGTGGTTGTTGTTGTATTTTCTTTATTATATCTTGAATCCACTCACATTCTTTGTTTGCTTGTCGTAATCGGGCGCCATTGTCTACTATTCTTTTGCACCCTTCCATCGGTTGTCTTGATAGTGCATCGTCGACAATGTTTAATTTGCCCTTTCGATATGCTATTTCGAAATCGTATTGTTGTAATTCCAGTGCCCATCGAGCTATGCGGCCCGTGGGACTTTCTATGCTATTCAACCACTTCAACGCCATGTGGTCTGTCACCACCTTAAATCGGTATCCCTCGAGATATGGTCTCAGCTTGCGTACTGCCCACACTATTGCTAAGCATTCCTTCTCTGTTGCTGAATAGTTCTTCTCTGCTTGATTCAATTCTCTTGACAGATATGAAACCACTCTTTCCCCCTCCTCGGTGTTTTGTACTAGTATTTCCCCTAATCCTATGTTGCTTGCATCTGTCTGGAGTACGAACATTTTTGTGAAGTCTGGGCATGCCAATACTGGGTCACTCGTGAGTTTTTCTTTTACTGATTCGAATGCTGCCTGATGCTCTTCGCTCCAATGCCATTTGGTTTTTTTCTTGAGCAGTGCGTTTAACGGGTGTGTTATCATAGCAAAATTTGGTACGAATCGTCTGTACCACGAAGCCACTCCTAGATATTGCCGTAATTCTTTTGTGCACGTGGGCGGCTTCAATTGGGCTATTGCTGCCACCTTGTCTGGGTCCGTTGCAATACCGTTTTCTGTTACCAAGTGTCCTAGAAACTTTAGCTCTTTTCTGAAGAATTGGCACTTTTCGGCATTTATTCTCAGGTTTGCTTCTTTCAATCTCCTGAACACTTCTTGTAGGTGGATCATGTGTTCTGAGATTGTTTTGCTTACCACCACTATGTCATCTTGGTAGGCGAACGCGTTTGGTATCATTTTTGGGCCAATGACTTGGTCCAGTGCCCGTTGGAACGTTGCTGATGCGGAGTGTAACCCGAATGGCATCACTTTCCATTGGAATAAACCTTTCCCTGGGACTGTGAATGCTGTCATTGGCCTGCTGTTTTCTTCCAACGGAATTTGCCAATAGCCGTCCTTCAGGTCTAGGCTGCTTATAAATTTCGCTTCACGTAGTTGGTTTAAGATGTAGTCGATGCGTGGCATTGGGTATGCATCTTTTATAGATTTTGCGTTAATCTGTCTAAAATCCAATCAATTCCATCAGTTCGTGTTCTAGAAACCTTTGTATTTCTGTTTGCTCTTCCTTCTGTGTCACCACGATCGATATGCGTTCGGTTATCCTGCCCTGCATCCTCTTCACCGTTGCAATTTTTATCCTGTGGCCTCCGCATGCTATTTCGGTATTCATCAGCCTTAAGAAATTCCATCCTAAGATTATAGCATCTATTCCGTCTGGCATGATGAGAAATGTTATGTTCATTTCTTTGTTTCCGAATCGAACGTATCCTGTCCACTGCTCGTTGATGTCTCTCACCTTCCCGTCCGCCATGTATACTTGCTTGTTCGTGGTCTCTCGGTCTCCTTTGCTTTCCACCGTTTCCAACATTTGTTTGCTGATAAAACTGCTCGTGGCTCCGGAACATTCATTTCGTTTCCCGAACTCCAACAACATTCTTTTGTTCTTTTCCCAATCCTTCCACACTGCCAACAGAAATTGAGTCTCTGATTGTTGCACTCCCTTGCCCAGTGTCCGGCTCCCCCGCATCTGCGGCATGCCTGGTTTGGGTTTAAGACTCTTCCCTCTTGGATGTTTTTATTTTCTTGGCTTGGTCTTGAATTGTTCTCCATGCTGTTGTCTTGGCATCTCCGGCACTGTGTGACTGCTGGCCCGTAATTATTTTCTCCTCTGTGGCTTGATTGGTTGTTGTGTGTTCTTTGAGCATTGTTTGGGCGATGGAAATCTGATCGTTCTTGTTCAAGCATCTCATGTTCTTCCGCCAACTGCATCAGCTCATCTAGATTTCTGGCTCTGTGCGGCCGAACGAATATCCTCAAATCTGGAGTGCAATTTTCTAATATAACCTCTAATTGCTCGTACTCTGGTATTTTAAGGGGTCTCATCATTGTTTGCATGTCGACCATATAATCCTTAAAATACTCGTTTCTGTTTTGTTTGCGATTTTTCACTTGATCCGCCAATTTGTTGAAGAATCCTCTTGGCAGGAAGTATTTCTTGAAGCCCTCTACGAACTCCTTCCACGATCGCCACTGCTTGTTGTTTGCGACGTACCACTTGAGTGCTTTGTCTTTCAGTAGTTCTGGCATTGCTCTTGGGATCATGTCCAGCTCGATGCCATACATGTCTGCTGACCACTCGATCTGTTCTATGAACTCTAGCGGTCTGGAATTGCCGTCGAATCTGAATGTCCATTCCCTCACTTGTTTTGCCACCTTGGCTTATTCGGTGGTCCTGTTTGTTGCCTGTGGTACCGTTTTCTTGGGGTCTATCGTTTGTCTCCTTAAGTCCTTCTTTGTGTCGGTGCTGTCTAATGCTCCTTCGCTTCCCCATCTTGGTGGTGCAAATGGAGGAATCGCTAGCGTAGCGATATTTATTTTTTTGAACTCCTCGGCCTCCTTGTTCTCACCATTCTCGCCTGACTGTGCTGCGCTTGTTTCTGGTTTTTGCTTGGACATATTTGTGAACTTGAGTTCTAATCTTCTTATCTCCTCTCTCCACTCTGGATCAGACTCGTTGTTGTCTATCCATTCGCCGAGTTGTTTTCTCATCTCCTCTACCGTGCCGTTCATGTTGACTCCGATCCGATGTACCACATGAAGAAGGAGGATCTGCTACCTGTTTGTGGTACATCCATCCTTTCCCCATTTTGATGTTTTCTTTACAATTTTCAAACTTTTGTTTTGTTTAAAATTTCACCAGTATAGCACGTTGGGCGCCAGTTGTAACGATCCTTTTTCGTCCTTCGGGATATTTACGATATCTCTTGGGCTAGGTTCGGCACAACAAATTTATTTTGTGCCCCGGTGAAATTAGAACACGTTTGATTTCAGTTGTTATTGCTTAATTGTATGTTTATTCAAATCGTTGGTGGGTTCGGTTGGATATGACGGTTTCTCGATGTTAGTTCTGGGCTTGGGCAGCGTTGGTGAGTCCCTCGTCGACCCTTCTCGTCTTCCTCTTGCTCCTACAGCCGTTGCTGGTTACCGTCTCGATCCGTATAGTGTACTTGATTTGGGCTACACACCTCTGCACCCTTTTCGCTGAGTTCGTTGAGTATGCTTTTGCTTTGAAGCTCTGGGATGAATCCCGTAGCTGTTATCACGAAGCAAGATGTTCCTCAGAAATTGGTACTCGTCAGGATATATAGATCCTGGAATTTCGGCAGTAGGATATATCCTCGTGCCTTCCACTGACCTTGGGTACTCCTGGAGATTGCTTGGCTTCTCTCAAATTTACTCTCGCTTGGGTACGGTGTTTATTATCCTTATTTAAGGACTTGTTGCTATCAAGTGGAACTGTACAGGTTACTCGTAAGGCCTGTATAGTTCTTAGTTTTCTGCTGCTCCTTGTGTTTCCTTGCTAAGTTTCTTAAGGTTACTCGTAAGGCCTTAATTACTTGTTGCTTGATCACGTCTTGATGACTTCATGATGCTGCTTGATGGGCGTTGCCTTTATATAGGCAATTCCCACGGCCTCAGGAATATCTTGGTGTAGTACCGCTATACAGCTGGTACATTTCCATCGGCCCTCTGCTTTCACCCACGCATCCACTTGTTGCTATGCGTGGTGAAAGTCCCGTAAATCCTTTGCGCATATGTCCACTTTCTTTGTGGCTGAGCGCCCATTTATTTCCTTGTCCTTGTCTAGCTCCCTTGTATCTACGTGCTTCCATCACTTTCACGCATTGGCGTCGCCTTTCTATTGGCCGCCCTTCGTATCCCGTTGACTCTCTCTGCTTTCTCTGCCAGCGCTGCCGTCGCTCCCTTTGATCCACTCGTCATACCCAATTTCACCCATATTTGCTCAATATTGATATTTACATATATATATAATAATTGTATTAACTAAAATTATCATTTGAACATAAATAGCCTGATTAATTTAATATATTGTATTACTTAAATCCCCATGCAAATACACTTTCATATGCATCTTGCATCCATCAGATAGAGGGCTTCCCCATGGCCTCATCCCTCCCCCTTCGGCTTGCATATTCCCCTCACACCTCTATAAACCATCATTGCTTCTCGCATCTTTGCTTTCCCCCCTACTCCCCGATTCACAAGCATAGCTCTCACTTGGTTTCGTTTCGGTACCAAGCGTCCCCCGCACCCGTCTTTCGGGCTTGCTTGGCCCTCACTTTTGTTTTCTCTCGCTCCCGAAATTCTTTTGGCGCTCGCATTCTAACTGCTTTCGCTCTCATGAGCGTGACGTAGGCATCGCGCGGCCCATTGGCCACCGGTATTCTCCCATGCCGTCACTCACGCATAGTGTACGTGTGACGTGCGTGTATGTATGCTAATGCATGCATTTACATTTGCCTCTCCATGCTCTTAATTTATCTAATGAGGCCAATGCCCTATTTTTGCATGCAATTATGCCCTCAAGCCCGGTTTCATTTACTCTTATACAGCCACTAATACTCATTATGTTTCCCACGCATCTTCCCGCTTGTACGAAATCGCCAGCGGTTGCGTGGGGTTCGATCGGCAATGTTCGGCTGGCCTTGTTTATTTGATCATTTACATCCGATTTCACTCTTATACTTTAGTTTGTGTCTTGGCTGCGTTTGTATCTGGCTGTTTGTTGTATCTTATGTATTGTGGCTTTGTATCTTGTTTGTTGTAGCTGGTTTGTTGTGTGGGACATTATTCTTGTCTATATAATGTTCCTCACACTCCCCCCCTTCTTCGGGAGGGATTTGCCCTCCCCTGTCCCGTGTACCTTGTTTGTTTTCTGCATGTGTTTGTTGTGTTTGTTTTCTGCGTGTGTATTTTTCATTTTCGTACATGTTCATTTGTGCGTTTTTGTGTTTTGCCTTTGTAGTTTTTTTTTTTTTTTATTTTGCATGTGTTTTGCTTGTTTTTGGGGTTTTTTTTCTTTTGGACTCAGCTCGCATCTTTTATTGGCCATTTGGCATCTTCTAATGTTGGCGATTACTGAGTATCTTTTCGTTAAATGCTGGCGGATTAGGGCATCTTTTCATTGTTGTTTTTTTTTATTTTTGGCCCGTTCCGCATCTTTTCTTATACCTAACTTACATTTAAATATCCTACTTATTATGTTCTCCTTTCTCTATATACTCGAACTACCCCCTGAGCTATCCTAATCCTATACCTATTTTGTCCCGCCCATACTATTCTAACTCTCCTCGGCCCTTCCTGTCGCACCATTTGGCCCACGATATCCGCCACCATCTCCGGCCAATCTCTCTCCTCCACCGCCTCATATCTCTCATGCCCGTGTGGCACTGGGCATGAGTTTTGCCTGGCCAATATGGGCCGAGCACTGTCATTGTGCCCCGTGGGTGCAGACATTTGTCTACTCAATGCCGGTCTTGGCCACACCCACGGGCACTCTCGGTATTCGAGCTGCAGCTGCTGTTGTTGCTGTTGCTGTTGATATTGTTGCTGCTGCTGTTGTTGCTGTTGCTGTTGATATTGTTGCTGCTGCTGTTGCATTTGTTGCTGCTGTTGTTGTTGCAACATTGCCATCGCCAGCCGTTCTCTTGCCCGTTTCAGCTGCTCCTCCTCCTGTTGGGCCCTTTCCCACCTCAACAGCTCTCGCTCCGCCTCTTCCTGCTGCCTCATCTGCTCCGACCACCATTTTTATCCACTGCTGGTTCTCCGACGTCGATCCTTCTGCCTCCCAATCCGTCCCCTCTGGCTCGAGTGGAGGTGGGCTGGCTACTCCATCAGCCGCACCTTCATCAGCCACGGCCACCTCCGCCGTTTCGCTGGCCTCTGACCTTGAGTCCACCTTGCGAAACGGCGTTGGTGGCCGCGCTGGCTCCCACAATCTTGCCGGCGGCTCGTATACTTCGTTCTGCTCCCACGGCGCATACTCATCTGGGCTGCTTCGGCCGCTGCTTGCTTCATCCGCCACTTCGTTCCCCATCATGGCTATCGCCTCGCCCAGCTCTCTCCACATCTCGTCGTCTTCTTCCTCCTCCTGGTGGCCCGGATTCATCGCCGACTCTGCCTCGCTCTCTTCTGACCCGTAGCCACTGTCCTCATCGTTCTCCTCGTCCGATGTGGCGGCGATTACCGGATCCATCATATCCGGCTCATCGTCGTCGGACTCCTCATCGGACCAGTGCCAGTTACCGCGTTCCATATTGGCCCGTGGTGCCGCACCTCCTCGAACTACGCCTTCATCCTGGCCAAAGTCTACGTTAAACGCATTCATTGTTTTTTTTTTTTTTAGTTGCTTCCTGGTGGGCTTTACTCGCTGAGTGTTAAACTTTGAGTGACTCTTGCTTGTGATTTTTGCATGCAGGAAACCTCGCATCTTTGATATTTGTTAGATCCTTACCGTTATTCAAAACTTTGGATTCTCTATTCTAACTATCGATGCCGAATATTTTAATGCCCCTGCGATGCTCCACTAATACTAATGTATTAACGCGCGCATGTGTGTGTATGTCGCGATGCACGATTACATGCTCACTCTTATGCGCATGTGTATGTGTGTTCCCCTCTCTTTCCTTTTGTTTTCTCTTTGTGCACTCATACTATTACATGTGTACTATCGTGCGCATGTGTAGGTTTTGGCTCTCTTTGATTGTGTGATCGTTTTGTCATGTTTATCCTTGTTTTTTTTTTTTGCTATTTTCTATTTGCTCATGCATATTTGCCTGACTGTATGTATATGATGTCCGCATATATTTATCTTGTTCCGGTATGCGGTTTGTGACTTTGCTGTTCTGCTTGTTCTTATTTATGCACTTTGTGATTCTTTTGTTTTATGTGATTTTGTACAATTTCGATGCACTTTGAGATTTTTGGCTCTGTGTCATGACTTTGAGATTTTTGCCCAGCCGGCCGGTCTGTGCAGATTTCTCGCTGCCATGTCATCAGAATCGTCGATACTCATTGTTCATCTAGTTTATTGACATCTGTCTGTTCACATATTTGTTGTTTCATCTGGCTGATATGTGCTTGCCTGGTTTTTCCTGTTTCTTTGTGCCGTAATTTACATATAACTGGAGATACAAAACCTGTCACTTCATAAGGGCCTCCAAATCTTGGTGCCAACTTTGCTGCAAATCCTTCGGCCGCATTCGAGAGATGGTGTTCTTTTGCCCATACTGTTGTTCCAATTGTTGGTCTCCACTCTCTCCTCCTTAGGTTATAGTGACGTGCCTGATCCTGTGCCGCCGTCTCCAGATTACGTCTTATCAGCTCGAAAAGCTCTTGCACTTGTTTTGCCTTTGCCTCTGGTGGTACGCTTTGCTTTCCTGTGCCTGTCGTGACACTATCGTATATCGCGCCTGGCATTCTAGGTTCGCGTCCTTGTATCACGTATGCTGGCGTAAATCCAATTGACTCTGATTGACTGGTGTTTACAGCCAGTGTTATTTCCGGCCAGCTCTCATCCCAATTCCGTCGATTTTCACCGGTAAACTGAGCAATCATTGTTTTCACTGTTCTGTTTGCCCTTTCGGTTGGGTTTTCTTGTGGTGTGGATGGTGCTGTTAATTGGTGTTGGCATCCCCATTCCTCTAGCATTTTCTTAAATGTTCTGCTAGTGAATTGGACCCCATTGTCCGTTATTACCACTTTAGGAACTCCAAATCTCGACAGAATCCTTTCCCTAAAGGCCTTGATTAGATTCTCCGCAGTTGCCTTTCGCATGGGTATCAGTTCTGTCCATTTTGAAAATCGGTCAATGATTACTAGTAACATTGAGTTTCCATGTTTCGACCGTGGTAAGGGTCCGACGAAATCAGCGCAAACGGTGGCCCATGGTTCATCCGGTATTTGCGTCAGCATTTTCCCTGCTGCTTGCTGTTGGTTGGGTTTGTATTGCTGACACGTTGTGCATTTTCCCACGAATTTCTTGATATCTCGTTGCATTCCTGGCCAATAATATCTTGACGCAGTTCTAGTAACCGTTCGCCTGTTTCCTGTATGCCCTGCCGTTATGGAAGTGTGGTTTTCTTCCATCACTTGGTTTCGTAGCGTCTTGGGCACACACAATTTCCATGATATTACTTCTTCTTGACCTGCTCTATGTGGAATATTCCTGTACACCTGGCTGATTTCTACTATGTAATCTGGATATTTCTGTGGTTGTTGTTGTACTTTATTTATTACTTCTTGAATCCACTCACATTCTTTGTTTGCTTGTCGTAATCGGGCGCCATTGTCTACTATTCTTTTGCACCCTTCCATCGGTTGTCTTGATAGTGCATCGTCGACAATGTTTAATTTGCCCTTTCGATATGCTATTTCGAAATCGTATTGTTGTAATTCCAGTGCCCATCGAGCTATGCGGCCCGTGGGGCTCTCTATTTTATTCAACCACTTCAACGCCATGTGGTCTGTCACCACCTTAAATCGGTATCCCTCGAGATATGGTCTCAGCTTGCGTACTGCCCACACTATTGCTAAGCATTCCTTCTCTGTTGCTGAATAGTTCTTCTCTGCTTGATTCAATTCTCTTGACAGATATGAAACCACTCTTTCCCCCTCCTCGGTGTTTTGTACTAGTATTTCCCCTAATCCTATGTTGCTTGCATCTGTCTGGAGTACGAACATTTTTGTGAAGTCTGGGCATGCCAATACTGGGTCACTCGTGAGTTTTTCTTTTACTGATTCGAATGCTGCCTGATGCTCTTCGCTCCAATGCCATTTGGTTTTTTTCTTGAGCAGTGCGTTTAACGGGTGTGTTATCATAGCAAAATTTGGTACGAATCGTCTGTACCACGAAGCCACTCCTAGATATTGCCGTAATTCTTTTGTGCACGTGGGCGGCTTCAATTGGGCTATTGCTGCCACCTTGTCTGGGTCCGTTGCAATACCGTTTTCTGTTACCAAGTGTCCTAGAAACTTTAGCTCTTTTCTGAAGAATTGGCACTTTTCGGCATTTATTCTCAGGTTTGCTTCTTTCAATCTCCTGAACACTTCTTGTAGGTGGATCATGTGTTCTGAGATTGTTTTGCTTACCACCACTATGTCATCTTGGTAGGCGAACGCGTTTGGTATCATTTTTGGGCCAATGACTTGGTCCAGTGCCCGTTGGAACGTTGCTGATGCGGAGTGTAACCGAATGGCATCACTTTCCATTGGAATAAACCTTTCCCTGGGACTGTGAATGCTGTCATTGGCCTGCTGTTTTCTTCCAATGGAATTTGCCAATAGCCGTCCTTCAGGTCTAGGCTGCTTATAAATTTCGCTTCACGTAGTTGGTTTAGGATGTAGTCGATGCGTGGCATTGGGTATGCATCTTTTATAGATTTTGCGTTAATCTGTCTAAAATCTACGCATAATCTCCATTTGCCCGTCTGTTTCTTTCTCACCATCACTATGGGAGAGCTATACGGGCTTTGTGATGGTTCGATGCATCCCATTGTCAACAGTTCATCGACCTTTGTGTTGATTTCTCCCTGTATTTTTGGATTTTTCGGGTAGTACCTTTGTTTTATTGGGATATCATCCTTCATTGTTATGCGATGTATCCCCACCTTTGACAGTCCCTTCACTTTCCCTAATTCCTTCAACTCCTGATTTAGGAAACTTTGTATTTCTTGTTGATCACTATTCTGAGTGACCATGATGGATATTCTTTCTACCAGCCTGCCCTGTATTCGCTTGACTGTCGGTATTAGCACTTTGTGGCCTCCACACGATATCTCTGTGTTCATAATCCGGAGGAAATTCCACCCTAGTATCAGCGCATCTATTCCTTCTGGCATGACCAGGAATGGCATGTGGATTTCCTTGTCCCCAAATCTCACGTATCCTGTCCATTGCTCTTCAATGTCTCTCAACTTCCCGTCCGCCATGTATACTTGCTTGTTCGTGGTCTCTCGGTCTCCTTTGCTTTCCACCGTTTCCAACATTTGTTTGCTGATAAAACTGCTCGTGGCTCCGGAGTCAATTGTCGCTTTCATCTGGACTCCTGCTACTTCGATAATTGCTGACAATTGATCCTCTTCCTCTATTAGGTGGCCTATTAGTGGTGAGGAGCTTGTTGGCTGGGTCCCTGCTCGCCCCTGATAGGCTGGAACCGCCTTTCGTTTCCCGAACTCCAACAACATTCTTTT
This sequence comes from Drosophila willistoni, assembly GCF_018902025.1. NCBI lineage: Eukaryota > Metazoa > Arthropoda > Insecta > Diptera > Drosophilidae > Drosophila > Drosophila willistoni. The sequence continues at coordinate 20,237 of NW_025814752.1, forward strand.
GTTCTTTTCCCAATCCTTCCACACTGCCAACAGAAATTGAGTCTCTGATTGTTGCACTCCCTTGCCCAGTGTCCGGCTCCCCCGCATCTGCGGCATGCCTGGTTTGGGTTTAAGACTCTTCCCTCTTGGATGTTTTTATTTTCTTGGCTTGGTCTTGAATTGTTCTCCATCTGTTGTCTTGGCATCTCCGGCACTGTGTGACTGCTGGCCGTAATTATTTTCTCCTCTGTGGCTTGATTGGTTGTTGTGTGTTCTTTGAGCATTGTTTGGGCGATGGAAATCTGATCGTTCTTGTTCAAGCATCTCATGTTCTTCCGCCAACTGCATCAGCTCATCTAGATTCTGGCTCTGTGCGGCCGAACGAATATCCTCAATCTGGAGTGCAATTTTCTAATATAACCTCTAATTGCTCGTACTCTGGTATTTTAAGGGGTCTCATCATTGTTTGCATGTCGACCATATAATCCTTAAAATACTCGTTTCTGTTTTGTTTGCGATTTTTCCACTTGATCCGCCAATTTGTTGAAGAATCCTCTTGGCAGGAAGTATTTCTTGAAGCCCTCTACGAACTCCTTCCACGATCGCCACTGCTTATTGTTTGCGACGTACCATTTGAGTGCTCTGTCTTTCAAGAGTTCTGGCATTGCTCTCGGGATCATGTCCAGCTCGATGCCATACATGTCTGCTGACCACTCGATCTGTTCTATGAACTCTAGCGGTCTGGAATTGCCGTCGAATCTGAATGTCCATTCCCTCACTTGTTTTGCCACCTTGGCGTATTCGGTGGTCCTGTTTGTTGTGTATGGTGCCGCTTTCTTGGGGTCTATCGTTTGTCTCCTTAAGTCCCTCTTTGTGTCGGTGCTGTCTAATGCTCCTTCGCTTCCCCATCTTGGTGGTGCAAATGGAGGAATCGCTAGCGTAGCGATATTTATTTTTTTGAACTCCTCGGCCTCCTTGTTCTCACCATTCTCGCCTGACTGTGCTGCGCTTGGTTTCTGGTTTTTGCTTGGACATATTTGTGAACTTGAGTTCTAATCTTCTTATCTCCTCTCTCCACTCTGGATCAGACTCGTTGTTGTCTATCCATTCGCCGAGTTGTTTTCTCATCTCCTCTACCGTGCCGTTCATGTTGACTCGATCCGATGTACCACATGAAGAAGGAGGATCTGCTACCTGTTTGTGGTACATCCATCCTTTCCCCATTTTGATGTTTTCTTTACAATTTTCAAACTTTTGTTTTGTTTAAAATTTCACCAGTATAGCACGTTGGGCGCCAGTTGTAACGATCCTTTTTCGTCCTTCGGGATATTTACGATATCTCTTGGGCTAGGTTCGGCACAACAAATTTATTTTGTGCCCCGTGAAATTAGAACACGTTTGATTTCAGTTGTTATGCTTAATTGTATGTTTATTCAAATCGTTGGTGGGT
>NW_025814753.1:0-9639 GCF_018902025.1 Drosophila willistoni
ATTCTACAGCCGCCATTTGAGTCTTATACCGCTTGTTTAAGTCTTTTAGCCGCCATCTTAATAATAAGAAGCCATAAAAGATCGAGAAACATTCTACAGCCGCCATTTGAGTCGCCTACCCGCCATTTTGAGTCTTTAGCCGCCATCTTTAATGTAGCAGTATAACATTCTACAGCCGCCATTTTGAATCGTTTAGACCCCATTTGAGTCTTCCACCCGCTATTTGAGTCTTTTAGCGACATTTTGAGTCTTGAAGCCGCCATCTTTAATTTAGAAGCCATAAGAGCTGCTAGAAACATTCTACAGCCGCCATTTTGAGTCTTTTCCCGCTAGTTTAAGTCTTTTAGCCTCCATCTTTAATAAATAAGCCATAAGAGATGCTAGAAACATTCTACAGCCGCCATTTTGAGTCGTCCACCCGCTATTTTGAGTCTTTTAGCCGCCATCTTTAATGTAGCAGTTATAACAGTTCTACAGCCGCCATTTTGAATCTTCTAGACCCCATTTTGAGTCTTCCACCATCTATTTCGAGTCTTGAAGCCGCCATCTTTAATATAGAGGCCATACGAGCTGCTAGAAATATTCTACAGCCGCCATTTTGAGTCTTTTACCGCTAGTTTAAGTCTTTTAGCCGCCATCTTTAATTTAGAAGCCATAAGAGCTGCTAGAAACATTCTACAGCCGCCATTTTGAGTCTTTTCCCGCTAGTTTAAGTCTTTTAGCCTCCATCTTTAATAAAGAAGCCATAAGAGATACTAGAAACATTCTACAGCCGCCATTTTGAGTCGTCTACCCGCCATTTTGAGTCTTTAAGCCGCTATCATCGATGTAGCAGTTAGAACAATTGTACTGCCCATTTTGAATCTTCTAGACTCCATTTTGAGTCTTCCCACCGCTATTTTTGAGTCTTTAGCCGACATTTGAGTCTTGAAGCCGCCATCTTTAATTTAGAAGCCATAAGAGCTGCTAGAAACATTCTACAGCCGCCATTTTGAGTCCTTTCCCGCTAGTTTAAGTCTTTTAGGCCTCCATCTTTAATAAAGAAGCCATAAGAGATACTAGAAACATCTACAGCGCCATTTTGAGTCGTCTACCCGCCATTTTGAGTCTTTAAGCCGCTATATCGATCGTGTAGCAGTTTAGAACAATTGTACTGCCGCCATTTATAATCTGACTAGACTCCATTTGAGTCTTCCACCCGCTATTTTGAGTCTTTAGCCGGACACTTTTGAGTCTTGAAGCCGCCATCTTTAATTTAGAACCATAAGAAGCTGCTAGAAACATTCTACAGCCGCCATTTTGAGTCATACCCGCTTTGTTAAGTCTTTTAGCCGCCATTCTTTAATAAAAGAAGCCATAAAGATATGCTAGAAACATCTACTACAGCCGCCATTTGAGTCGTCTACCCGCCATTTTGATCTTTTATCCGCCATCTTTAATGTGCAGTTATAACAGTTCTACACCGCCATTTGAATCTTCTAGACCCCATTTGAGTCTTCCACCCGCTATTTGAGTCTTTTAGCCGCCATATTGAGTCTTGAAGCCGCCATCTTTAATTTACAACCATAAAAGCTGCTAGAAACATTCTACAGCCGCCATTTTGAGTTTTTTTTCGTAGTTTAAGTCTTATACCCCATCTTTAATAAAGAAGCCATAGAGATCTAGAAACATTCTACAGCCGCCATTTGAGTCGTCTACCCGCCATTTGAGTCTTTAGCCGCCATCTTTAATGTAGCAGTTATAACAGTTCTACAGCCGCATTTTGAATCTTCTAGACCCCATTTTGAGTCTTCCACCAGCTATTTCGAGTCTCCGAAGCTGCCATCTTTAATATAGAGCCATACGAGCTGCTAGAAATATTCTACAGCCGCCATTTTGAGTCTTTTAGCCCCATCTTTAATAAAGAAGCCATAAGAGATGCTAGAAACATCTACGCCCATTTAAAGTCGTCTACCCCATTTTGAGTCTTTAAGCCCTATCATCGATGTAGCAGTTAGAACAATTTACTGCCCCATTTAATCTTCTAGCCACCATTTTGAGTCTTCTACCCGCCATTTGAGTTCTTTAGCCGCCGTCCTTTATATAGAAAGCCATACGAGCTGCTAGAAATATTCTACAGCCGCCATTTTGAGTCTTCTACCGCTAGTTTAAGTCTTTAGCCGCCATCTTAATAAAGAAGCCATAAAAGATGCGAGAAAACATTATACACCGCCATTTTGAATCTTCTAGTCGCCATTTTGATTCTTTTACCCGATATTTTGAGTCTTGAAAGCCGCCATCTTATATAGAAGCTATGCGAGCTGCTAGAAACATTCGACTGCCGCCATTTTGAGTCTTCTACCCACTAGTTTAAGTCTTTTAACCGCCATCTTTAATAAAGAAGCCATAAAAGATGCTAGAAACATTCTACAGCCGCCATTTTGAGTCGCCTACCCGCCATTTTGAGTCTTTTAGCCGCCATCTTTAATGTAGCAGTCATTATAACATCTTTAATAAAGAAGCCATAAGAGTACTATAAACATTCTACAGCCGCCATTTTGATCGTCTACCCGCCATTTTGAGTCTTTTAGCCGCCATCATTAATGTGGCTGTTATACAAGTTCTACAGCCGCCATTGAATCTTCTAGACCCATTTGGAGTCTTCCACCCGCTATTTGAGTCTTTAGCCGACATTTTGAGTCTTAAGCCGCTATCTTTAATTTAGAAGCCATAAGAGCTGCTAGAAACATTCTACAGCCGCCATTTTGAGTCTTATACCCGCTTGTTTAAGTCTTTATCCGCCATCTTTAATAAAGAAGCCATAAAAGATGCGAGAAACATTCTACAGCCGCCATTTTGAGTCGCCTACCCGCCATTTTGAGTCTTTTAGCCGACATTTGAGTTCTTCCACCAGCTATTTCGAGTCTTGAAGCCGCCATCTTTAATATAGAGCCATACGACTGCTAGAAAATTCTACAGCCCCATTTTGAGTCTTACCGCTATTTAATCTTTACCCCATCTTAATAAAGAAGCCATAAGAGATGCTAGAAACATTCTACAGCGCCATTTTGAGTCGCTACCCGCCATTTGAGTCTTTAAGCCGCCATCATCGATTAGCAGTTATAACAGTTCTACAGGCGCCATTTTGAATCTTCTAGACCCCATTTTGAGTCTTCCACCCCTATTTTGAGTCTTTTAGCCGCCATTTTGAGTCTTGAAGCCGCCATCTTTAATTAGAAGCCATAAGAGCTGCTGAAACTTCTACAGCCGCCATTAGAGTCTTATCCCGCTAGTTTAAGTCTTTAGCCCCATCTTTAATAAAGAAGCCATAAAGATACTATAAACATTCTACAGCCGCCATTTGAGTCGTCTACCCGCCATTTTGAGTCTTTTAGCCGCCATCTTTAATGTGGCTGTTATACAAGTTCTACAGCCGCCATTTTGAATCGTTTAGACCCCATTTTGAGTCTTCCACCAGCTATTTCGAGTCTTGAAGCCGCCATCTTTAATATAGAGGCCATACGAGCTGCTAGAAATATTCTACAGCCGCCATTTTGAGTCTTTTACCGCTAGTTTAAGTCTTTTAGCCATAAGAGTACTATAAACATTCTACAGCCGCCATTTTGAGTCGTCTACCCGCCATTTTGAGTCTTTTAGCCGCCATCTTTAATGTGGCTGTTATACAAGTTCTACAGCCGCCATTTTGAATCGTTAGACCCATTTTGAGTCTTCCACCAGCTATTTCGAGTCTTGAAGCCGCCATCTTTAATAAAGAAGCCATAAAGAATGCTAGAAACATTCTACAGCCGCCATTTTGAGTCGTCTACCCGCCATTTTGAGTCTTTTAGCCGCCATCTTTAATAAAGAAGCCATAAGAGATGCTAGAAACATTCTACAGCCGCCATTTTGAGTCGTCTACCCGCCATTTTGAGTCTTTTAGCCGCCATCTTTAATAAAGAAGCCATAAAGATGCTAGAAACATTCTACAGCCGCCATTTTGAGTCGTCTACCCGCCATTTTGAGTCTTTAAGCCGCTATCTCGATGTGCATTAACAATGTACTGCCGCAGAATCTTAGCCACCATTGATCTCTCACCGCCATTTTGACTACTCCTTAATATAGAAGCCCATACGAGCTGCTAGAAACATTCTACAGCCGCCATTTTTCTTCAGCAGTCTTTTAGCCGCCATCTTTAATAAAGAAGCCATAAAGATGCGAGAACATTCTACAGCCGTCATTTTGAGTCTCTACCCGCCATTTTGAGTCTTTAGCCCCATCTTTAATAAAGAAGCCATAAGAGATGCCTAGAATCATTCTACAGCCGCCATTTTGAGTCGTCTACCCGCCATTTTGAGTCTTTTAGCCGCCATCTTTAATATAGAGGCCATACGAGCTGCTAGAAATATTCTACAGCCGCCATTTTGAGTCTTTTACCGCTAGTTTAAGTCTTTTAGCCGCCATCTTTAATAAAGAAGCCATAAGAGATGCTAGAAACATTCTACAGCCGCCATTTTGAGTCGTCTACCCGCCATTTTGAGTCTTTTAGCCGCCATCTTTAATGTAGCAGTTATAACAGTTCTACAGCCGCCATTTTGAATCTTCTAGACCCCATTTTGAGTCTTCCACCGCTATTTGAGTCTTTTACCGCCATTTGAGTCTTGAAGCCCCATCTTTAATTTAGAAACCATAAAAGCTGCTGGAAACATTCTACAGCCGCCATTTAGAGTCTTATACCCGCTAGTTTAAGTCTTTTAGCCGCCATCTTTAATAAAGAAGCCATAAGAGTACTATAAACATTCTACAGCCGCCATTTGGAGTCGTCTACCCGCCATTTTGAGTCTTTTAGCCGCCATCTTTAATGTGGCTGTTATACAAGTTCTACAGCCGCCATTTTGAATCTTCTAGACGCCATTTGAGTCTTCCACCCGCTATTTTGAGTCTTTTAGCCGACATTTTGAGTCTTGAAGCCGCCATCTTTAATTTAGAAGCCATAAGAGCTGCTAGAAACATTCTACAGCCGCCATTTTGAGTCTTTTCCCGCTAGTTTAAGTCTTTTAGCCTCCATCTTTAATAAAGAAGCCATAAGAGATACTAGAAACATTCTACAGCCGCCATTTTGAGTCGCCTACCCGCCATTTTGAGTCTTTTAGCCGCCATCTTTAATGTAGCAGTTGTAACAGTTCTACAGCCGTCATTTTGAATCTTCTAGACCCCATTTTGAGTCTTCCACCCGCTATTTTGAGTCTTTTAGCCGCCATTTTGAGTCTTGAAGCCGCCATCTTTAATTTAGAAGCCATAAGAGCTGCTAGAAACATTCTACAGCCGCCATTTTGAGTCTTTTCCCGCTAGTTTAAGTCTTTTAGCCTCCATCTTTAATAAAGAAGCCATAAGAGATACTAGAAACATTCTACAGCCGCCATTTTGAGTCGTCTACCCGCCATTTTGAGTCTTTTAGCCGCCATCTTTAATATAGAGGCCATACGAGCTGCTAGAAATATTCTACAGCCGCCATTTTGAGTCTTTTACCGCTAGTTTAAGTCTTTTAGCCGCCATCTTTAATAAGAAGCCATAAAAGATGTAGAAACATTCTACAGCCGCCATTTGAGTCGTCTACCCGCCATTTGAGTCTTTTAGCCGCCATCTTTAATGTAGCAGTTATAACAGTTCTACAGCCGCCATTTTGAATCTTCTAGACCCCATTTTGAGTCTTCCACCGCTTTTTGAGTCTTTCCGCCAAGTCTTGAGCCGCCATCTTTAATTTAGAGCCATAAAGCTGCTGAAACATTCTACAGCCGCCATTTGAGTCTTATACCCGCTAGTTTAGTCTTAGCCGCCATCTTTAATAAAAGCCATAAGAGTACTATAAACATTCTACAGCCGCCATTTTGAGTCGTCTACCCGCCATTTTGAGTCTTTTAGCCGCCATCTTTAATGTAGCAGTTATACAAGTTCTACAGCCGCCATTTTGAATCTTCTAGACGCCATTTTGAGTCTTCCACCCGCTATTTTGAGTCTTTTAGCCGCCATTTTGAGTCTTGAAGCCGCCATCTTTAATTTAGAAGCCATAAGAGCTGCTAGAAACATTCTACAGCCGCCATTTTGAGTCTTATACCCGCTAGTTTAAGTCTTTTAGCCGCCATCTTTAATAAAGAAGCCATAAGAGATGCTAGAAACATTCTACAGCCGCCATTTTGAGTCGTCTACCCGCCATTTTGAGTCTTTTAGCCGCCATCTTTAATGTAGCAGTTATACAAGTTCTACAGCCGCCATTTTGAATCTTCTAGACGCCATTTTGAGTCTTCCACCCGCTATTTTGAGTCTTTTAGCCGCCATTTTGAGTCTTGAAGCCGCCATCTTTAATTTAGAAGCCATAAGAGCTGCTAGAAACATTCTACAGCCGCCATTTTGAGTCTTATACCCGCTAGTTTAAGTCTTTTAGCCGCCATCTTTAATAAAGAAGCCATAAAAGATGCGAGAAACATTCTACAGCCGCCATTTTGAGTCGCCTACCCGCCATTTTGAGTCTTTTAGCCGCCATCTTTAATGTAGCAGTTATAACAGTTCTACAGCCGTCATTTTGAATCTTCTAGACCCCATTTTGAGTCTTCCACCCGCTATTTTGAGTCTTTTAGCCGCCATTTTGAGTCTTGAAGCCGCCATCTTTAATTTAGAAGCCATAAGAGCTGCTAGAAACATTCTACAGCCGCCATTTTGAGTCTTTTCCCGCTAGTTTAAGTCTTTTAGCCTCCATCTTTAATAAAGAAGCCATAAGAGATACTAGAAACATTCTACAGCCGCCATTTTGAGTCGTCTACCCGCCATTTTGAGTCTTTAAGCCGCTATCATCGATGTAGCAGTTAGAACAATTGTACTGCCGCCATTTTGAATCTTCTAGACTCCATTTTGAGTCTTCCACCCGCTATTTTGAGTCTTTTAGCCGACATTTTGAGTCTTGAAGCCGCCATCTTTAATTTAGAAGCCATAAGAGCTGCTAGAAACATTCTACAGCCGCCATTTTGAGTCTTATACCCGCTTGTTTAAGTCTTTTAGCCGCCATCTTTAATAAAGAAGCCATAAGATATGCTAGAAACATTCTACAGCCGCCATTTTGAGTCGTCTACCCGCCATTTTGAGTCTTTTATCCGCCATCTTTAATGTAGCAGTTATAACAGTTCTACAGCCGCCATTTTGAATCTTCTAGACCCCATTTTGAGTCTTCCACCCGCTATTTTGAGTCTTTTAGCCGCCATTTTGAGTCTTGAAGCCGCCATCTTTAATTACAAGCCATAAAAGCTGCTAGAAACATTCTACAGCCGCCATTTTGAGTTTTTTTTTTCGGTAGTTTAAGTCTTATAGCCGCCATCTTTAATAAAGAAGCCATAAGAGATGCTAGAAACATTCTACAGCCGCCATTTTGAGTCGTCTACCCGCCATTTTGAGTCTTTTAGCCGCCATCTTTAATGTAGCAGTTATAACAGTTCTACAGCCGCCATTTTGAATCTTCTAGACCCCATTTTGAGTCTTCCACCAGCTATTTCGAGTCTTGAAGCTGCCATCTTTAATATAGAGGCCATACGAGCTGCCAGAAATATTCTACAGCCGCCATTTTGAGTCTTTTAGCCGCCATCTTTAATAAAGAAGCCATAAGAGATGCTAGAAACATTCTACAGCCGCCATTTAAGTCGTCTACCCGCCATTTTGAGTCTTTAAGCCGCTATCATCGATGTATCAGTTAGAACAATTGTACTGCCGCCATTTTGAATCTTCTAGCCACCATTTTGAGTCTTCTACCCGCCATTTTGAGTCTTTTAGCCGCCGTCCTTAATATAGAAGCCATACGAGCTGCTAGAAATATTCTACAGCCGCCATTTTGAGTCTTCTACCCGCTAGTTTAAGTCTTTTAGCCGCCATCTTTAATAAAGAAGCCATAAAAGATGCGAGAAACATTATACAGCCGCCATTTTGAATCTTCTAGTCGCCATTTTGATTCTTTTACCCGATATTTTGAGTCTTGAAGCCGCCATCTTTATATAGAAGCTATGCGAGATGCTAGAAACATTCGACTGCCGCCATTTTGAGTCTTCTACCCACTAGTTTAAGTCTTTTAACCGCCATCTTTAATAAAGAAGCCATAAAAGATGCTAGAAACATTCTACAGCCGCCATTTTGAGTCGCCTACCCGCCATTTTGAGTCTTTTAGCCGCCATCTTTAATGTAGCAGTTATACAAGTTCTACAGCCGCCATTTTGAATCTTCTAGACCCCATTTTGAGTCTTCCACCCGCTATTTTGAGTCTTTTAGCCGACATTTTGAGTCTTGAAGCCGCTATCTTTAATAAAGAAGCCATAAGAGAACTATAAACATTCTACAGCCGCCATTTTGAGTCGTCTACCCGCCATTTTGAGTCTTTTAGCCGCCATCTTTAATGTGGCTGTTATACAAGTTCTACAGCCGCCATTTTGAATCTTCTAGACCCCATTTTGAGTCTTCCACCCGCTATTTTGAGTCTTTTAGCCGACATTTTGAGTCTTGAAGCCGCTATCTTTAATTTAGAAGCCATAAGAGCTGCTAGAAACATTCTACAGCCGCCATTTTGAGTCTTATACCCGCTTGTTTAAGTCTTTTATCCGCCATCTTTAATAAAGAAGCCATAAAAGATGCGAGAAACATTCTACAGCCGCCATTTTGAGTCGCCTACCCGCCATTTTGAGTCTTTTAGCCGACATTTTGAGTCTTCCACCAGCTATTTCGAGTCTTGAAGCCGCCATCTTTAATATAGAGGCCATACGAGCTGCTAGAAATATTCTACAGCCGCCATTTTGAGTCTTTTACCGCTAGTTTAAGTCTTTTAGCCGCCATCTTTAATAAAGAAGCCATAAGAGATGCTAGAAACATTCTACAGCCGCCATTTTGAGTCGTCTACCCGCCATTTTGAGTCTTTAAGCCGCTATCATCGATGTAGCAGTTATAACAGTTCTACAGCCGCCATTTTGAATCTTCTAGACCCCATTTTGAGTCTTCCACCAGCTATTTCGAGTCTTGAAGCTGCCATCTTTAATATAGAGGCCATACGAGCTGCCAGAAATATTCTACAGCCGCCATTTTGAGTCTTTTAGCCGCCATCTTTAATAAAGAAGCCATAAGAGATGCTAGAAACATTCTACAGCCGCCATTTTAAGTCGTCTACCCGCCATTTTGAGTCTTTAAGCCGCTATCATCGATGTATCAGTTAGAACAATTGTACTGCCGCCATTTGAATCTTCTAGCCACCATTTGAGTCTTCTACCCGCCATTTTGAGTCTTTTAGCCGCCGTCCTTAATATAGAACCATACGAGCTGCTAGAAATATTCTACAGCCGCCATTTGGAGTCTTCTACCCGCTAGTTTAAGTCTTTTAGCCGCCATCTTTAATAAAGAAGCCATAAAAGATGCGAGAAACATTATACAGCCGCCATTTTGAATCTTCTAGTCGCCATTTTGATTCTTTTACCCGATATTTTGAGTCTGAAGCCGCCATCTTTATATAGAAGCTATGCGAATGCTAGAAACATTCGACTGCCGCCATTTTGAGTCTTCTACCCACTAGTTTAAGTCTTTTAACCGCCATCTTTAATAAAGAAGCCATAAAAGATGCTAGAAAACATTCTACAGCCGCCATTT
>NW_025814754.1:0-38199 GCF_018902025.1 Drosophila willistoni
TTGAGTCTTGAAGCCGCCATCTTTAATTTACAAGCCATAAAAGCTGCTAGAAAACATTCTACAGCCGCCATTTTGAGTTTTTTTTTTCGGTAGTTTAAGTCTTATAGCCGCCATCTTTAATAAAGAAGCCATAAGAGATGCTAGAAACATTCTACAGCCGCCATTTTGAGTCGTCTACCCGCCATTTTGAGTCTTTTAGCCGCCATCTTTAATGTAGCAGTTATAACAGTTCTACAGACGCCATTTTGAATCTTCTAGACCCCATTTTGAGTCTTCCACCAGCTATTTCGAGTCTTGAAGCTGCCATCTTTAATATAGAGGCCATACGAGCTGCTAGAAATATTCTACAGCCGCCATTTTGAGTCTTTTAGCCGCCATCTTTAATAAAGAAGCCATAAGAGATGCTAGAAACATTCTACAGCCGCCATTTTAAGTCGTCTACCCGCCATTTTGAGTCTTTAAGCCGCTATCATCGATGTAGCAGTTAGAACAATTGTACTGCCGCCATTTTGAATCTTCTAGCCACCATTTTGAGTCTTCTACCCGCCATTTTGAGTCTTTTAGCCGCCGTCCTTAATATAGAAGCCATACGAGCTGCTAGAAATATTCTACAGCCGCCATTTTGAGTCTTCTACCCGCTAGTTTAAGTCTTTTAGCCGCCATCTTTAATAAAGAAGCCATAAAAGATGCGAGAAACATTATACAGCCGCCATTTTGAATCTTCTAGTCGCCATTTTGATTCTTTTACCCGATATTTTGAGTCTTGAAGCCGCCATCTTTATATAGAAGCTATGCGAGCTGCTAGAAACATTCGACTGACGCCATTTTGAGTCTTCTACCCACTAGTTTAAGTCTTTTAACCGCCATCTTTAATAAAGAAGCCATAAAAGATGCTAGAAACATTCTACAGCCGCCATTTTGAGTCGCCTACCCGCCATTTTGAGTCTTTTAGCCGCCATCTTTAATGTAGCAGTTATGTTATAACATCTTTAATAAAGAAGCCATAAGAGTACTATAAACATTCTACAGCCGCCATTTTGAGTCGTCTACCCGCCATTTTGAGTCTTTTAGCCGCCATCTTTAATGTGGCTGTTATACAAGTTCTACAGCCGCCATTTTGAATCTTCTAGACCCCATTTTGAGTCTTCCACCCGCTATTTTGAGTCTTTTAGCCGCCATTTTGAGTCTTGAAGCCGCCATCTTTAATTTAGAAGCCATAAGAGCTGCTAGAAACATTCTACAGCCGCCATTTTGAGTCTTATACCCGCTTGTTTAAGTCTTTTATCCGCCATCTTTAATAAAGAAGCCATAAAAGATGCGAGAAACATTCTACAGCCGCCATTTTGAGTCGCCTACCCGCCATTTTGAGTCTTTTAGCCGCCATCTTTAATGTAGCAGTTATAACAGTTCTACAGCCGTCATTTTGAAACTTCTAGACCCCATTTTGAGTCTTCCACCCGCTATTTTGAGTCTTTTAGCCGCCATTTTGAGTCTTGAAGCCGCCATCTTTAATTTAGAAGCCATAAGAGCTGCTAGAAACATTCTACAGCCGCCATTTTGAGTCTTTTCCCGCTAGTTTAAGTCTTTTAGCCGCCATCTTTAATAAAGAAGCCATAAAAGATGCGAGAAACATTCTACAGCCGCCATTTTGAGTCGTCTACCCGCCATTTTGAGTCTTTTAGCCGCCATCTTTAATAAAGAAGCCATAAAAGATGCGAGAAACATTCTACAGCCGCCATTTTGAGTCGCCTACCCGCCATTTTGAGTCTTTTAGCCGCCATCTTTAATGTAGCAGTTATAACAGTTCTACAGCCGTCATTTTGAAACTTCTAGACCCCATTTTGAGTCTTCCACCCGCTATTTTGAGTCTTTTAGCCGCCATTTTGAGTCTTGAAGCCGCCATCTTTAATTTAGAAGCCATAAGAGCTGCTAGAAACATTCTACAGCCGCCATTTTGAGTCTTTTCCCGCTAGTTTAAGTCTTTTAGCCGCCATCTTTAATAAAGAAGCCATAAAAGATGCGAGAAACATTCTACAGCCGCCATTTTGAGTCGTCTACCCGCCATTTTGAGTCTTTTAGCCGCCATCTTTAATAAAGAAGCCATAAGAGATGCTAGAAACATTCTACAGCCGCCATTTTGAGTCGTCCACCCGCTATTTTGAGTCTTTTAGCCGACATTTTGAGTCTTGAAGCCGCCATCTTTAATTTAGAATCCATAAGAGCTGCTAGAAACATTCTACAGCCGCCATTTTGAGTCTTATACCCGCTTGTTTAAGTCTTTTAGCCGCCATCTTTAATAAAGAAGCCATAAAAGATGCGAGAAACATTCTACAGCCGCCATTTTGAGTCGTCTACCCGCCATTTTGAGTCTTTTAGCCGCCATCTTTAATAAAGACGCCATAAGAGATGCTAGAAACATTCTACAGCCGCCATTTTAAGTCGTCTACCCGCCATTTTGAGTCTTTAAGCCGCTATCATCGATGTAGCAGTTAGAACAATTATACTTCCGCCATTTTGAATCTTCTAGCCACCATTTTGAGTCTTCCACCCGCCATTTTGAGTCTTTTATCCGCCGTCCTTAATATAGAAGCCGTACGAGCTGCTAGAAATATTCTACAGCCGCCATTTTGAGTCTTCTACCCGCTAGTTTAAGTCTTTTAGCCGACATCTTTAATAAAGAAGCCATTAAAGATGCGAGAAACATTCTACAGCCGCCATTTTGAATCTTCTAGTCGCCATTTTGAGTCTTTTAGCCCCCATCTTTAATAAAGAAGCCATAAGAGATGCTATAAACATTCTACAACCGCCATTTTGAGTCGTCTAACCGCCATTTTGAGTCTTTTATCCGCCATCTTTAATGTAGCAGCTATAACAGTTCTACAGCCGCCATTTTGAATCTTCTAGACGCCATTTTGAATCTTCCACCCGCTATTTTGAGTCTTTTAGCCGCCATCTTTAATATAGAAGCCATAAGAGCTGCTAGAAACATTCTACAGCCGCCATTTTGAGTCTTATACACGCTAGTTTAAGTCTTTTAGCCGCCATCTTTAATAAAGAAGCCATAAAAGATGCGAGAAACATTCTACAGCCGCCATTTTGAATCTTCTAGTCGCCATTTTGATTCTTTTACCCGATATTTTGAGTCTTGAAGCCGCCATCTTTATATAGAAGCTATGCGAGCTGCTAGAAACATTCTACTGCCGCCATTTTGAGTCTTCTACCCACAAGTTTAAGTCTTTTAGCCTCCATCTTTAATAAAGAAGCCATAAAAGATGCTAGAAACATTCTACAGCCGCCATTTTGAGTCGCCTACCTGCCATTTTGAGTCTTTTAGCCGCCATCTTTAATGTAGCAGTTATAACAGTTCTACAGCCGTCATTTTGAATCTTCTAGACCCCATTTTGAGTCTTCCACCCGCTATTTTGAGTCTTTTAGCCGCCATTTTGAGTCTTGAAGCCGCCATCTTTAATTTAGAAGCCATAAGAGCTGCTAGAAACATTCTACAGCCGCCATTTTGAGTCTTTTCCCGCTAGTTTAAGTTTTTTAGCCTCCATCTTTAATAAAGAAGCCATAAGAGATGCTAGAAACATTCTACAGCCGCCATTTTGAGTCGTCCACCCGCTATTTTGAGTCTTTTAGCCGACATTTTGAGTCTTGAAGCCGCCATCTTTAATGTGGCTGTTATACAAGTTCTACAGCCGCCATTTTGAATCTTCTAGACCCCATTTTGAGTCTTCCACCCGCTATTTTGAGTCTTTTAGCCGCCATTTTGAGTCTTGAAGCCGCCATCTTTAATTTAGAAGCCATAAGAGCAGCTAGAAACATTCTACAGCCGCCATTTTGAGTCTTTTCCCGCTAGTTTAAGTTTTTTAGCCTCCATCTTTAATAAAGAAGCCATAAGAGATGCTAGAAACATTCTACAGCCGCCATTTTGAGTCGTCCACCCGCTATTTTGAGTCTTTTAGCCGACATTTTGAGTCTTGAAGCCGCCATCTTTAATTTAGAAGCCATAGGAGCTGCTAGAAACATTCTACAGCCGCCATTTTGAGTCTTTTCCCGCTAGTTTAAGTCTTTTAGCCGCCATCTTTAATAAAGAAGCCATAAGATATGCTAGAAACATTCTACAGCCGCCATTTTGAGTCGTCTACCCGCCATTTTGAGTCTTTTATCCGCCATCTTTAATGTAGCAGTTATAACAGTTCTACAGCCGCCATTTTGAATCTTCTAGACCCCATTTTGAGTCTTCCACCCGCTATTTTGAGTCTTTTAGCCGCCATTTTGAGTCTTGAAGCCGCCATCTTTTATTTAGAAGCCATAAAAGCTGCTAGAAACATTCTACAGCCGCCATTTTGAGTTTTTTTTTTCGGTAGTTTAAGTCTTTTGGCCGCCATCTTTAATAAAGAAGCCATAAGAGATGCTAGAAACATTCTACAGCCGCCATTTTGAGTCGTCTACCCGCCATTTTGAGTCTTTTAGCCGCCATCTTTAATGTAGCAATTATAACAGTTCTACAGCCGCCATTTTGAATCTTCTAGACCCCATTTTGAGTCTTCCACCAGCTATTTCGAGTCTTGAAGCCGCCATCTTTAATATAGAGGCCATACGAGCTGCTAGAAATATTCTACAGCCGCCATTTTGAGTCTTCTACCCGCTAGTTTAAGTCTTTTAGCCGCCATCTTTAATAAAGAAGCCATAAAAGATGCGAGAAACATTCTACAGCCGCCATTTTGAGTCGTCTACCCGCCATTTTGAGTCTTTTAGGCGCCATCTTTAATAAAGAAGCCATAAGAGATGCTAGAAACATTCTACAGCCGCCATTTTGAGTCTTTAAGCCGCTATCATCGATGTAGCAGTTAGAACAATTGTACTGCCGCCATTTTGAATCTTCTAGCCACCATTTTGAGTCTTCCACCCGCCATTTTGAGTCTTTTAGCCGCCGTCCTTAATATAGAAGCCATACGAGCTGCTAGAAACATTCTACAGCCGCCATTTTGAGTCTTCTACCCGCTAGTTTAAGTCTTTTAGCCGCCATCTTTAATAAAGAAGCCATAAAAGATGCGAGAAACATTCTACAGCCGCCATTTTGAATCTTCTAGTCGCCATTTTGATTCTTTTACCCGATATTTTGAGTCTTGAAGCCGCCATCTTTATATAGAAGCTATGCGAGCTGCTAGAAACATTCTACTGCCGCCATTTTGAGTCTTCTACCCACTAGTTTAAGTCTTTTAGCCGCCATCTTTAATAAAGAAGCCATAAAAGATGCTAGAAACATTCTACAGCCGCCATTTTGAGTCGCCTACCCGCCATTTTGAGTCTTTTAGCCGCCATCTTTAATGTAGCAGTTATGTTATAACATCTTTAATAAAGAAGCCATAAGAGTACTATAAACATTCTACAGCCGCCATTTTGAGTCGTCTACCCGCCATTTTGAGTCTTTTAGCCGCCATCTTTAATGTGGCTGTTATACAAGTTCTACAGCCGCCATTTTGAATCTTCTAGACCCCATTTTGAGTCTTCCACCCGCTATTTTGAGTCTTTAAGCCGACATTTTGAGTCTTGAAGCCGCCATCTTTAATTTAGAAGCCATAAGAGCTGCTAGAAACATTCTACAGCCGCCATTTTGAGTCTTTTCCCGCTAGTTTAAGTCTTTTAGCCTCCATCTTTAATAAAGAAGCCATAAGAGATGCTAGAAACATTCTACAGCCGCCATTTTGAGTCGTCCACCCGCTATTTTGAGTCTTTTAGCCGACATTTTGAGTCTTGAAGCCGCCATCTTTAATTTAGAAGCCATAAGAGCTGCTAGAAACATTCTACAGCCGCCATTTTGAGTCTTATACCCGCTTGTTTAAGTCTTTTAGCCGCCATCTTTAATAAAGAAGCCATAAAAGATGCGAGAAACATTCTACAGCCGCCATTTTGAGTCGTCTACCCGCCATTTTGAGTCTTTTAGCCGCCATCTTTAATGTAGCAGTTATAAAAGTTCTACAGCCGTCATTTTGAATCTTCTAGACCCCATTTTGAGTCTTCCACCCGCTATTTTGAGTCTTTTAGCCGCCATTTCGAGTCTTGAAGCCGCCATCTTTAATTTAGAAGCCATAAGAGCTGATAGAAACATTCTACAGCCGCCATTTTGAGGCTTTTCCCGCTAGTTTAAGTCTTTTAGCCGCCATCTTTAATAAAGAAGCCATAAGATATGCTAGAAACATTCTACAGCCGCCATTTTGAGTCGTCTACCCGCCATTTTGAGTCTTTTATCCGCCATCTTTAATGTAGTAGTTATAACAGTTCTACAGCCGCCATTTTGAATCTTCTAGACCCCATTTTGAGTCTTACACCCGCTATTTTGAGTCTTTTAGCCGCCATTTTGAGTCTTGAAGCCGCCATCTTTAATTTAGAAGCCATAAGAGCTGCTAGAAATATTCTACTGCCGCCATTTTGAGTCTTCTACCCGCTAGTTTAAGTCTTTTAGCCGCCATCTTTAATAAAGAAGCCATACGAGCTGCTAGAAACATTCTACAGCCGCCATTTTGAGTCGTCTACCCGCCATTTTGAGTCTTTTAGCCGCCATCTTGAATCTTCTAGACCCCATTTTGAGTCTTCCACCCGCTATTTTGAGTCTTTAAGCCGCCATTTTGAGTCTTGAAGCCGCCATCTTTAATTTAGAAGCCATAAGAGCTGCTAGAAACATTCTACAGCCGCCATTTTGAGTCGTCTACCCGCCATTTTGAGTCTTTTAGCCGCCATCTTTAATAAAGAAGCCATAAGAGATGCTAGAAACATTCTACAACCGCCATTTTAAGTCGTCTACCCGCCATTTTGAGTCTTTAAGCCGCTATAATCGATGTAGCAGTTAGAACAATTGTACTGCCGTCATTTTGAATCTTCTAGCCACCATTTTGAGTCTTCCACCCGCCATTTTGAGTCTTTTAGCCGCCGTCCTTAATATAGAAGCCATACGAGCTGCTAGAAATATTCTACTGCCGCCATTTTGAGTCTTCTACCCGCTAGTTTAAGTCTTTTAGCCGCCATCTTTAATAAAGAAGCCATACGAGCTGCTAGAAACATTCTACAGCCGCCATTTTGAGTCGTCTACCCGCCATTTTGAGTCTTTTAGCCGCCATCTTTAATAAAGAAGCCATAAGAGATGCTAGAAACATTCTACAGCCGCCATTTTAAGTCGTCTACCCGCCATTTTGAGTCTTTAAGCAGCTATCATCGATGTAGCAGTTAGAACAATTGTACTGCCGCCATTTTGAATCTTCTAGCCACCATTTTGAGTCTTCCACCCGCCATTTTGAGTCTTTTAGCCGCCGTCCTTAATATAGAAGCCATACGAGCTGCTAGAAATATTCTACAGCCGCCATTTTGAGTCTTATACA
Source organism: Drosophila willistoni (assembly GCF_018902025.1). Classification (NCBI taxonomy): domain Eukaryota; kingdom Metazoa; phylum Arthropoda; class Insecta; order Diptera; family Drosophilidae; genus Drosophila; species Drosophila willistoni. The sequence continues at coordinate 7,380 of NW_025814754.1, forward strand.
CGCTAGTTTAAGTCTTTTAGCCGCCATCTTTAATAAAGAAGCCATAAAAGATGCGAGAAACATTCTACAGCCGCCATTTTGAGTCGTCTACCCGCCATTTTGAGTCTTTTAGCCGCCATCTTTAATAAAGAAGCCATAAGAGATGCTAGAAACATTCTACAGCCGCCATTTTAAGTCGTCTACCCGCCATTTTGATTCTTTAAGCCGCTATCATCGATGTAGCAGTTAGAACAATTGTACTGCCGCCATTTTGAATCTTCTAGCCACCATTTTGAGTCTTCCACCCGCCATTTTGAGTCTTTTAGCCACCGTCCTTAATATAGAAGCCATACGAGCTGCTAGAAACATTCTACAGCCGCCATTTTGAGTCTTCTACCCGCTAGTTTAAGTCTTTTAGCCGCCATCTTTAATAAAGAAGCCATAAAAGATGCGAGAAACATTCTACAGCCGCCATTTTGAATCTTCTAGTCGCCATTTTGAGTCTTTTAGCCCCCATCTTTAATAAAGAAGCCATAGGAGATGCTAGAAACATTCTACAACCGCCATTTTGAGTCGTCTACCCGCCATTTTGAGTCTTTTATCCGCCATCTTTAATGTAGCAGCTATAACAGTTCTACAGCCGCCATTTTGAATCTTCTAGACGCCATTTTGAATTTTCCACCCGCTATTTTGAGTCTTTTAGCCGCCATCTTTAATATAGAAGCCATAAGAGCTGCTAGAAACATTCTACAGCCGCCATTTTGAGTCTTATACACGCTAGTTTAAGTCTTTTAGCCGCCATCTTTAATAAAGAAGCCATAAAAGATGCGAGAAACATTCTACAGCCGCCATTTTGAATCTTCTAGTCGCCATTTTGATTCTTTTACCCGATATTTTGAGTCTTGAAGCCGCCATCTTTATATAGAAGCTATGCGAGTTGCTACAAACATTCTACTGCCGCCATTTTGAGTCTTCTACCCACTAGTTTAAGTCTTTTAGCCGCCATCTTTAATAAAGAAGCCATAAAAGATGCTAGAAACATTCTACAGCCGCCATTTTGAGTCGCCTACCCGCCATTTTGAGTCTTTTAGCCGCCATCTTTAATGTAGCAGTTATGTTATAACATCTTTAATAAAGAAGCCATAAGAGTACTATAAACATTCTACAGCCGCCATTTTGAGTCGTCTACCCGCCATTTTGAGTCTTTTAGCCGCCATCTTTAATGTGGCTGTTATACAAGTTCTACAGCCGCCATTTTGAATCTTCTAGACCCCATTTTGAGTCTTTTCCCGCTAGTTTAAGTCTTTTAGCCTCCATCTTTAATAAAGAAGCCATAAGAGATGCTAGAAACATTCTACAGCCGCCATTTTGAGTCGTCCACCCGCTATTTTGAGTCTTTTAGCCGACATTTTGAGTCTTGAAGCCGCCATCTTTAATTTAGAAGCCATAAGAGCTGCTAGAAACATTCTACAGCCGCCATTTTGAGTCTTATACCCGCTTGTTTAAGTCTTTTAGCCGCCATCTTTAATAAAGAAGCCATAAAAGATGCGAGAAACATTCTACAGCCGCCATTTTGAGTCGTCTACCCGCCATTTTGAGTCTTTTAGCCGCCATCTTTAATGTAGCAGTTATAAAAGTTCTACAGCCGTCATTTTGAATCTTCTAGACCCCATTTTGAGTCTTCCACCCGCTATTTTGAGTCTTTTAGCCGCCATTTTGAGTCTTGAAGCCGCCATCTTTAATTTAGAAGCCATAAGAGCTGATAGAAACATTCTACAGCCGCCATTTTGAGGCTTTTCCCGCTAGTTTAAGTCTTTTAGCCGCCATCTTTAATAAAGAAGCCATAAGATATGCTAGAAACATTCTACAGCCGCCATTTTGAGTCGTCTACCCGCCATTTTGAGTCTTTTATCCGCCATCTTTAATGTAGTAGTTATAACAGTTCTACAGCCGCCATTTTGAATCTTCTAGACCCCATTTTGAGTCTTACACCCGCTATTTTGAGTCTTTTAGCCGCCATTTTGAGTCTTGAAGCCGCCATCTTTAATTTAGAAGCCATAAGAGCTGCTAGAAATATTCTACTGCCGCCATTTTGAGTCTTCTACCCGCTAGTTTAAGTCTTTTAGCCGCCATCTTTAATAAAGAAGCCATACGAGCTGCTAGAAACATTCTACAGCCGCCATTTTGAGTCGTCTACCCGCCATTTTGAGTCTTTTAGCCGCCATCTTGAATCTTCTAGACCCCATTTTGAGTCTTCCACCCGCTATTTTGAGTCTTTAAGCCGCCATTTTGAGTCTTGAAGCCGCCATCTTTAATTTAGAAGCCATAAGAGCTGCTAGAAACATTCTACAGCCGCCATTTTGAGTCGTCTACCCGCCATTTTGAGTCTTTTAGCCGCCATCTTTAATAAAGAAGCCATAAGAGATGCTAGAAACATTCTACAACCGCCATTTTAAGTCGTCTACCCGCCATTTTGAGTCTTTAAGCCGCTATAATCGATGTAGCAGTTAGAACAATTGTACTGCCGTCATTTTGAATCTTCTAGCCACCATTTTGAGTCTTCCACCCGCCATTTTGAGTCTTTTAGCCGCCGTCCTTAATATAGAAGCCATACGAGCTGCTAGAAATATTCTACAGCCGCCATTTTGAGTCTTCTACCCGCTAGTTTAAGTCTTTTAGCCGCCATCTTTAATAAAGAAGCCATACGAGCTGCTAGAAACATTCTACAGCCGCCATTTTGAGTCGTCTACCCGCCATTTTGAATCTTCTAGTCTTTTAGCCGCCATCTTTAATAAAGAAGCCATAAGAGATGCTAGAAACATTCTACAGCCGCCATTTTAAGTCGTCTACCCGCCATTTTGAGTCTTTAAGCCGCTATCATCGATGTAGCAGTTAGAACAATTGTACTGCCGCCATTTTGAATCTTCTAGCCACCATTTTGAGTCTTCCACCCGCCATTTTGAGTCTTTTAGCCGCCGTCCTTAATATAGAAGCCATACGAGCTGCTAGAAATATTCTACAGCCGCCATTTTGAGTCTTATACACGCTAGTTTAAGTCTTTTAGCCGCCATCTTTAATAAAGAAGCCATAAAAGATGCGAGAAACATTCTACAGCCGCCATTTTGAGTCGTCTACCCGCCATTTTGAGTCTTTTAGCCGCCATCTTTAATAAAGAAGCCATAAGAGATGCTAGAAACATTCTACAGCCGCCATTTTAAGTCGTCTACCCGCCATTTTGATTCTTTAAGCCGCTATCATCGATGTAGCAGTTAGAACAATTGTACTGCCGCCATTTTGAATCTTCTAGCCACCATTTTGAGTCTTCCACCCGCCATTTTGAGTCTTTTAGCCACCGTCCTTAATATAGAAGCCATACGAGCTGCTAGAAACATTCTACAGCCGCCATTTTGAGTCTTCTACCCGCTAGTTTAAGTCTTTTAGCCGCCATCTTTAATAAAGAAGCCATAAAAGATGCGAGAAACATTCTACAGCCGCCATTTTGAATCTTCTAGTCGCCATTTTGAGTCTTTTAGCCCCCATCTTTAATAAAGAAGCCATAGGAGATGCTAGAAACATTCTACAACCGCCATTTTGAGTCGTCTACCCGCCATTTTGAGTCTTTTATCCGCCATCTTTAATGTAGCAGCTATAACAGTTCTACAGCCGCCATTTTGAATCTTCTAGACGCCATTTTGAATTTTCCACCCGCTATTTTGAGTCTTTTAGCCGCCATCTTTAATATAGAAGCCATAAGAGCTGCTAGAAACATTCTACAGCCGCCATTTTGAGTCTTATACACGCTAGTTTAAGTCTTTTAGCCGCCATCTTTAATAAAGAAGCCATAAAAGATGCGAGAAACATTCTACAGCCGCCATTTTGAATCTTCTAGTCGCCATTTTGATTCTTTTACCCGATATTTTGAGTCTTGAAGCCGCCATCTTTATATAGAAGCTATGCGAGCTGCTACAAACATTCTACTGCCGCCATTTTGAGTCTTCTACCCACTAGTTTAAGTCTTTTAGCCGCCATCTTTAATAAAGAAGCCATAAAAGATGCTAGAAACATTCTACAGCCGCCATTTTGAGTCGCCTACCCGCCATTTTGAGTCTTTTAGCCGCCATCTTTAATGTAGCAGTTATGTTATAACATCTTTAATAAAGAAGCCATAAGAGTACTATAAACATTCTACAGCCGCCATTTTGAGTCGTCTACCCGCCATTTTGAGTCTTTTAGCCGCCATCTTTAATGTGGCTGTTATACAAGTTCTACAGCCGCCATTTTGAATCTTCTAGACCCCATTTTGAGTCTTCCACCCGCTATTTTGAGTCTTTTAGCCGACATTTTGAGTCTTGAAGCCGCCATCTTTAATTTAGAAGCCATAAGAGCTGCTAGAAACATTCTACAGCCGCCATTTTGAGTCTTATACCCGCTTGTTTAAGTCTTTTAGCCGCCATCTTTAATAAAGAAGCCATAAAAGATGCGAGAAACATTCTACAGCCGCCATTTTGAGTCGCCTACCCGCCATTTTGAGTCTTTTAGCCGCCATCTTTAATGTAGCAGTTATAACAGTTCTACAGCCGTCATTTTGAATCTTCTAGACCCCATTTTGAGTCTTCCACCCGCTATTTTGAGTCTTTTAGCCGCCATTTTGAGTCTTGAAGCCGCCATCTTTAATTTAGAAGCCATAAGAGCTGCTAGAAACATTCTACAGCCGCCATTTTGAGTTTTTTTTTTCGGTAGTTGAAGTCTTTTAGCCGCCATCTTTAATGTAGCAGTTATAACAGTTCTACAGCCGTCATTTTGAATCTTCTAGACCCCATTTTGAGTCTTCCACCCGCTATTATGAGTCTTTTAGCCGACATTTTGAGTCTTGAAGCCGCCATCTTTAATTTAGAAGCCATAAGAGCTGCTAGAAACATTCTACAGCCGCCATTTTGAGTCTTATACCCGCTTGTTTAAGTCTTTTAGCCGCCATCTTTAATAAAGAAGCCATAAAAGATGCGAGAAACATTCTACCCGCCATTTTGAGTCTTTTATCCGCCATCTTTAATGTAGCAGTTATAACAGTTCTACAGCCGTCATTTTGAATCTTCTAGACCCCATTTTGAGTCTTCCACACGCTATTTTGAGTCTTTTAGCCGCCATTTTGAGTCTTTTAGCCGCCATCTTTAATAAAGAAGCCATAAAAGATGCGAGAAACATTCTACAGCCGCCATTTTGAGTCGTCTACCCGCCATTTTGAGTCTTTTAGCCGGAATCTTTAATGTAGCAGTTATAACAGTTCTACAGCCGTCATTTTGAATCTTCTAGACCCCATTTTGAGTCTTCCACCCGCTATTTTGAGTCTTTTAGCCGCCATTTTGAGTCTTGAAGCCGCCATCTTTAATTTAGAAGCCATAGGAGCTGCTAGAAACATTCTACAGCCGCCATTTTGAGTCTTTTCCCGCTAGTTTAAGTCTTTTAGCCGCCATCTTTAATAAAGAAGCCATAAGAGATGCTAGAAACATTCTACAGCCGCCATTTTGAGTCGTCCACCCGCTATTTTGTGTCTTTTAGCCGACATTTTGAGTCTTGAAGCCGCTATCTTTAATTTAGAAGCCATAAGAGCTGCTAGAAACATTCTACAGCCGCCATTTTGAGTCTTATACACGCTAGTTTAAGTCTTTTAGCCGCCATCTTTAATAAAGAAGCCATAAAAGATGCGAGAAACATTCTACAGCCGCCATTTTGAGTCGCCTACCCGCCATTTTGAGTCTTTTAGCCGCCATCTTTAATGTAGCAGTTATAACAGTTCTACAGCCGTCATTTTGAATCTTCTAGACCCCATTTTGAGTCTTCCACACGCTATTTTGAGTCTTTTAGCCGCCATTTTGAGTCTTGAAGCCGCCATCTTTAATTTAGAAGCCATAGGAGCTGCTAGAAACATTCTACAGCCGCCATTTTGAGTCTTTTCCCGCTAGTTTAAGTCTTTTAGCCGCCATCTTTAATAAAGAAGCCATAAGATATGCTAGAAACATTCTACAGCCGCCATTTTGAGTCGTCTACCCGCCATTTTGAGTCTTTTATCCGCCATCTTTAATGTAGCAGTTATAACAGTTCTACAGCCGTCATTTTGAATCTTCTAGACCCCATTTTGAGTCTTCCACACGCTATTTTGTGTCTTTTAGCCGCCATTTTGAGTCTTGAAGCCGCCATCTTTAATTTAGAAGCCATAGGAGCTGCTAGAAACATTCTACAGCCGCCATTTTGAGTCTTTTCCCGCTAGTTTAAGTCTTTTAGCCGCCATCTTTAATAAAGAAGCCATAAAAGATGCGAGAAACATTCTACAGCCGCCATTTTGAGTCGTCTACCCGCCATTTTGAGTCTTTTAGCCGGAATCTTTAATGTAGCAGTTATAACAGTTCTACAGCCGTCATTTTGAATCTTCTAGACCCCATTTTGAGTCTTCCACACGCTATTTTGAGTCTTTTAGCCGCCATTTTGAGTCTTGAAGCCGCCATCTTTAATTTAGAAGCCATAGGAGCTGCTAGAAACATTCTACAGCCGCCATTTTGAGTCTTTTCCCGCTAGTTTAAGTCTTTTAGCCGCCATCTTTAATAAAGAAGCCATAAGAGATGCTAGAAACATTCTACAGCCGCCATTTTGAGTCGTCCACCCGCTATTTTGTGTCTTTTAGCCGACATTTTGAGTCTTGAAGCCGCTATCTTTAATTTAGAAGCCATAAGAGCTGCTAGAAACATTCTACAGCTGCCATTTTGAGTCTTATACCTGCTTGTTTAAGTGTTTTAGCCGCCATCTTTAATAAAGAAGCCATAAAAGATGCGAGAAACATTCTACAGCCGCCATTTTGAGTCGCCTACCCGCCATTTTGAGTCTTTTAGCCGCCATCTTTAATGTAGCAGTTATAACAGTTCTACAGCCGTCATTTTGAATCTTCTAGACCCCATTTTGAGTCTTCCACACGCTAATTTGAGTCTTTTAGCCGCCATTTTGAGTCTTGAAGCCGCCATCTTTAATTTAGAAGCCATAGGAGCTGCTAGAAACATTCTACAGCCGCCATTTTGAGTCTTTTCCCGCTAGTTTAAGTCTTTTAGCCGCCATCTTTAATAAAGAAGCCATAAGATATGCTAGAAACATTCTACAGCCGCCATTTTGAGTCGTCTACCCGCCATTTTGAGTCTTTTAGCCGGAATCTTTAATGTAGCAGTTATAACAGTTCTACAGCCGTCATTTTGAATCTTCTAGACCCCATTTTGAGTCTTCCACACGCTATTTTGAGTCTTTTAGCCGCCATTTTGAGTCTTGAAGCCGCCATCTTTAATTTAGAAGCCATAGGAGCTGCTAGAAACATTCTACAGCCGCCATTTTGAGTCTTTTCCCGCTAGTTTAAGTCTTTTAGCCGCCATCTTTAATAAAGAAGCCATAAGAGATGCTAGAAACATTCTACAGCCGCCATTTTGAGTCGTCCACCCGCTATTTTGTGTCTTTTAGCCGACATTTTGAGTCTTGAAGCCGCTATCTTTAATTTAGAAGCCATAAGAGCTGCTAGAAACATTCTACAGCTGCCATTTTGAGTCTTATACCTGCTTGTTTAAGTCTTTTAGCCGCCATCTTTAATAAAGAAGCCATAAAAGATGCGAGAAACATTCTACAGCCGCCATTTTGAGTCGCCTACCCGCCATTTTGAGTCTTTTAGCCGCCATCTTTAATGTAGCAGTTATAACAGTTCTACAGCCGTCATTTTGAATCTTCTAGACCCCATTTTGAGTCTTCCACACGCTATTTTGAGTCTTTTAGCCGCCATTTTGAGTCTTGAAGCCGCCATCTTTAATATAGAAGCCATAGGAGCTGCTAGAAACATTCTACAGCCGCCATTTTGAGTCTTTTCCCGCTAGTTTAAGTCTTTTAGCCGCCATCTTTAATAAAGAAGCCATAAGATATGCTAGAAACATTCTACAGCCGCCATTTTGAGTCGTCTACCCGCCATTTTGAGTCTTTTATCCGCCATCTTTAATGTAGCAGTTATAACAGTTCTACAGCCGCCATTTTGAATCTTCTAGACCCCATTTTGAGTCTTCCACCCGCTATTTTGAGTCTTTTAGCCGCCATTTTGAGTCTTGAAGCCGCCATCTTTAATTTAGAAGCCATAAAAGCTGCTAGAAACATTCTACAGCCGCCATTTTGAGTTTTTTTTTCGGTAGTTTAAGTCTTTTGGCCGCCATCTTTAATAAAGAAGCCATAAGAGATGCTAGAAACATTCTACAGCCGCCATTTTGAGTCGTCTACCCGCCATTTTGAGTCTTTTAGCCGCCATCTTTAATGTAGCAGTTATAACAGTTCTACAGCCGCCATTTTGAATCTTCTAGACCCCATTTTGAGTCTTCCACCCGCTATTTTGAGTCTTTTAGCCGCCATTTTGAGTCTTGAAGCCGCCATCTTTAATTTAGAAGCCATAAAAGCTGCTAGAAACATTCTACAGCCGCCATTTTGAGTTTTTTTTTCGGTAGTTTAAGTCTTTTGGCCGCCATCTTTAATAAAGAAGCCATAAGAGCTGCTAGAAACATTCTACAGCCGCCATTTTGAGTCTTATACCTGCTTGTTTAAGTCTTTTAGCCGCCATCTTTAAAAAAGAAGCCATAAAAGATGCGATAAATATTCTACAGCCGCCATTTTGAGTCGTCTACCCGCCATTTTGAGTCTTTTAGCCGCCATCTTTAATAATGAAGCCATAAGAGATGCTAGAAACATTCTACAACCGCCATTTTAAGTCGTCTACCCGCCATTTTGAGTCTTTAAGCCGCTATAATCGATGTAGCAGTTAGAACAATTGTACTGCCGTCATTTTGAATCTTCTAGCCACCATTTTGAGTCTTCCACCCGCCATTTTGAGTCTTTTAGCCGCCGTCCTTAATATAGAAGCCATACGAGCTGCTAGAAATATTCTACTGCCGCCATTTTGAGTCTTCTACCCGCTATTTTAAGTCTTTTAGCCGCCATCTTTAATAAAGAAGCCATAAAAGATGCGAGAAACATTCTACAGCCGCCATTTTGAGTCGTCTACCCGCCATTTTGAGTCTTTTAGCCGCCATCTTTAATAAAGAAGCCATAAGAGATGCTAGAAACATTCTACAGCCGCCATTTTAAGTCGTCTACCCGCCATTTTGAGTCTTTAAGCCGCTATCATCGATGTAGCAGTTAGAACAATTGTACTGCCGCCATTTTGAATCTTCTAGCCACCATTTTGAGTCTTCCACCCGCCATTTTGAGTCTTTTAGCCGCCGTCCTTAATATAGAAGCCATACGAGCTGCTAGAAATATTCTACAGCCGCCATTTTGAGTCTTATACACGCTAGTTTAAGTCTTTTAGCCGCCATCTTTAATAAAGAAGCCATAAAAGATGCGAGAACATTCTACAGCCGCCATTTTGAGTCGTCTACCCGCCATTTTGAGTCTTTTAGGCGCCATCTTTAATAAAGAAGCCATAAGAGATGCTAGAAACATTCTACAGCCGCCATTTTGAGTCGTCTACCCGCCATTTTGAGTCTTTAAGCCGCTATCATCGATGTAGCAGTTAAAACAATTGTACTGCCGCCATTTTGAATCTTCTAGCCACCATTTTGAGTCTTCCACCCGCCATTTTGAGTCTTTTAGCCGCCGTCCTTAATATAGAAGCCATACGAGCTGCTAGAAATATTCTACAGCCGCCATTTTGAGTCTTCTACCCGCTAGTTTAAGTCTTTTAGCCGCCATCTTTAATAAAGAAGCCATAAAAGATGCGAGAAACATTCTACAGCCGCCATTTTGAATCTTCTAGTCGCCATTTTGATTCTTTTACCCGATATTTTGAGTCTTGAAGCCGCCATCTTTATATAGAAGCTATGCGAGCTGCTACAAACATTCTACTGCCGCCATTTTGAGTCTTCTACCCACTAGTTTGAGTCTTTTAGCCGCCATCTTTAATAAAGAAGCCATAAAAGATGCTAGAAACATTCTACAGCCGCCATTTTGAGTCGCCTACCCGCCATTTTGAGTCTTTTAGCCGCCATCTTTAATGTAGCAGTTATGTTATAACATCTTTAATAAAGAAGCCATAAGAGTACTATAAACATTCTACAGCCGCCATTTTGAGTCGTCTACCCGCCATTTTGAGTCTTTTAGCCGCCATCTTTAATGTGGCTGTTATACAAGTTCTACAGCCGCCATTTTGAATCTTCTAGACCCCATTTTGAGTCTTCCACCCGCTATTTTGAGTCTTTTAGCCGACATTTTGAGTCTTGAAGCCGCCATCTTTAATTTAGAAGCCATAAGAGCTGCTAGAAACATTCTACAGCCGCCATTTTGAGTCTTATACCCGCTTCTTTAAGTCTTTTAGCCGCCATCTTTAATAAAGAAGCCATAAAAGATGCGAGAAACATTCTACAGCCGCCATTTTGAGTCGCCTACCCGCCATTTTGAGTCTTTTAGCCGCCATCTTTAATGTAGCAGTTATAACAGTTCTACAGCCGTCATTTTGAATCTTCTAGACCCCATTTTGAGTCTTCCACCCGCTATTTTGAGTCTTTTAGCCGACATTTTGAGTCTTGAAGCCGCCATCTTTAATTTAGAAGCCATAAGAGCTGCTAGAAACATTCTACAGCCGCCATTTTGAGTTGTCTACCCGCCATTTTGAGTCTTTTAGCCGCCATCTTTAATGTAGCAGTTATAACAGTTCTACAGCCGTCATTTTGAATCTTCTAGACCCCATTTTGAGTCTTCCACCCGCTATTTTGAGTCTTTTAGCCGACATTTTGAGTCTTGAAGCCGCCATCTTTAATTTAGAAGCCATAAGAGCTGCTAGAAACATTCTACAGCCGCCATTTTGAGTCTTATACCCGCTTGTTTAAGTCTTTTAGCCGCCATCTTTAATAAAGAAGCCATAAAAGATGCGAGAAACATTCTACAGCCGCCATTTTGAGTCGCCTACCCGCCATTTTGAGTCTTTTAGCCGCCACCTTTAATGTAGCAGTTATAACAGTTCTACAGCCGTCATTTTGAATCTTCTAGACCCCATTTTGAGTCTTCCACCCGCTATTTTGAGTCTTTTAGCCGCCATTTTGAGTCTTGAAGCCGCCATCTTTAATTTAGAAGCCATAAGAGCTGCGAGAAACATTCTACAGCCGCCATTTTGAGTCGCCTACCCGCCATTTTGAGTCTTTTAGCCGCCATCTTTAATGTAGCAGTTATAACAGTTCTACAGCCGTCATTTTGAATCTTCTAGACCCCATTTTGAGGCTTCCACACGCTATTTTGAGTCTTTTAGCCGCCATTTTGAGTCTTGAAGCCGCCATCTTTAATATAGAAGCCATAGGAGCTGCTAGAAACATTCTACAGCCGCCATTTTGAGTCTTTTCCCGCTAGTTTAAGTCTTTTAGCCGCCATCTTTAATAAAGAAGCCATAAGATATGCTAGAAACATTCTACAGCCGCCATTTTGAGTCGTCTACCCGCCATTTTGAGTCTTTTATCCGCCATCTTTAATGTAGCAGTTATAACAGTTCTACAGCCGCCATTTTGAATCTTCTAGACCCCATTTTGAGTCTTCCACCCGCTATTTTGAGTCTTTTAGCCGCCATTTTGAGTCTTGAAGCCGCCATCTTTAATTTAGAAGCCATAAAAGCTGCTAGAAACATTCTACAGCCGCCATTTTGAGTTTTTTTTTTCGGTAGTTTAAGTCTTTTGGCCGCCATCTTTAATAAAGAAGCCATAAGAGATGCTAGAAACATTCTACAGCCGCCATTTTGAGTCGTCTACCCGCCATTTTGAGTCTTTTAGCCGCCATCTTTAATGTAGCAGTTATAACAGTTCTACAGCCGCCATTTTGAATCTTCTAGACCCCATTTTGAGTCTTCCACCCGCTATTTTGAGTCTTTTAGCCGCCATTTTGAGTCTTGAAGCCGCCATCTTTAATTTAGAAGCCATAAAAGCTGCTAGAAACATTCTACAGCCGCCATTTTGAGTTTTTTTTTCGGTAGTTTAAGTCTTTTGGCCGCCATCTTTAATAAAGAAGCCATAAGAGCTGCTAGAAACATTCTACAGCCGCCATTTTGAGTCTTATACCTGCTTGTTTAAGTCTTTTAGCCGCCATCTTTAATAAAGAAGCCATAAAAGATGCGATAAACATTCTACAGCCGCCATTTTGAGTCGTCTACCCGCCATTTTGAGTCTTTTAGCCGCCGTCCTTAATATAGAAGCCATACGAGCTGCTAGAAATATTCTACTGCCGCCATTTTGAGTCTTCTACCCGCTATTTTAAGTCTTTTAGCCGCCATCTTTAATAAAGAAGCCATAAAAGATGCGAGAAACATTCTACAGCCGCCATTTTGAGTCGTCTACCCGCCATTTTGAGTCTTTTAGCCGCCATCTTTAATAAAGAAGCCATAAGAGATGCTAGAAACATTCTACAGCCGCCATTTTAAGTCGTCTACCCGCCATTTTGAGTCTTTAAGCCGCTATCATCGATGTAGCAGTTAGAACAATTGTACTGCCGCCATTTTGAATCTTCTAGCCACCATTTTGAGTCTTCCACCCGCCATTTTGAGTCTTTTATCCGCCGTCCTTAATATAGAAGCCATACGAGCTGCTAGAAATATTCTACTGCCGCCATTTTGAGTCTTATACACGCTAGTTTAAGTCTTTTAGCCGCCATCTTTAATAAAGAAGCCATAAAAGATGCGAGAAACATTCTACAGCCGCCATTTTGAGTCGTCTACCCGCCATTTTGAGTCTTTTAGCCGCCATCTTTAATAAAGAAGCCATAAGAGATGCTAGAAACATTCTACAGCCGCCATTTTGAGTCGTCTACCCGCCATTTTGAGTCTTTAAGCCGCTATCATCGATGTAGCAGTTAAAACAATTGTACTGCCGCCATTTTGAATCTTCTAGCCACCATTTTGAGTCTTCCACCCGCCATTTTGAGTCTTTTAGCCGCCGTCCTTAATATAGAAGCCATACGAGCTGCTAGAAACATTCTACAGCCGCCATTTTGAGTCTTCTACCCGCTAGTTTAAGTCTTTTAGCCGCCATCTTTAATAAAGAAGCCATAAAAGATGCGAGAAACATTCTACAGCCGCCATTTTGAATCTTCTAGTCGCCATTTTGATTCTTTTACCCGATATTTTGAGTCTTTTAGCCGCCATCTTTAATATAGAAGCCATAAGAGCTGCTAGAAACATTCTACAGCCGCCATTTTGAGTCGTCTACCCGCCATTTTGAGTCTTTTATCCGCCATCTTTAATGTAGCAGCTATAACAGTTCTACAGCCGCCATTTTGAATCTTCTAGACGCCATTTTGAATATTCCACCCGCTATTTTGAGTCTTTTAGCCGCCATCTTTAATATAGAAGCCATAAGAGCTGCTAGAAACATTCTACAGCCGCCATTTTGAGTCTTATACACGCTAGTTTAAGTCTTTTAGCCGCCATCTTTAATAAAGAAGCCATAAAAGATGCGAGAAACATTCTACAGCCGCCATTTTGAATCTTCTAGTCGCCATTTTGATTCTTTTACCCGATATTTTGAGTCTTGAAGCCGCCATCTTTATATAGAAGCTATGCGAGCTGCTACAAACATTCTACTGCCGCTATTTTGAGTCTTCTACCCACTAGTTTGAGTCTTTTAGCCGCCATCTTTAATAAAGAAGCCATAAAAGATGCTGGAAACATTCTACAGCCGCCATTTTGAGTCGCCTACCCGCCATTTTGAGTCTTTTAGCCGCCATCTTTAATGTAGCAGTTATGTTATAACATCTTTAATAAAGAAGCCATAAGAGTACTATAAACATTCTACAGCCGCCATTTTGAGTCGTCTACCCGCCATTTTGAGTCTTTTAGCCGCCATCTTTAATGTGGCTGTTATACAAGTTCTACAGCCGCCATTTTGAATCTTCTAGACCCCATTTTGAGTCTTCCACCCGCTATTTTGAGTCTTTTAGCCGACATTTTGAGTCTTGAAGCCGCCATCTTTAATTTAGAAGCCATAAGAGCTGCTAGAAACATTCTACAGCCGCCATTTTGAGTCTTATACCCGCTTGTTTAAGTCTTTTAGCCGCCATCTTTAATAAAGAAGCCATAAAAGATGCGAGAAACATTCTACAGCCGCCATTTTGAGTCGCCTACCCGCCATTTTGAGTCTTTTAGCCGCCATCTTTAATGTAGCAGTTATAACAGTTCTACAGCCGTCATTTTGAATCTTCTAGACCCCATTTTGAGTCTTCCACCCGCTATTTTGAGTCTTTTAGCCGACATTTTGAGTCTTGAAGCCGCCATCTTTAATTTAGAAGCCATAAGAGCTGCTAGAAACATTCTACAGCCGCCATTTTGAGTTGTCTACCCGCCATTTTGAGTCTTTTAGCCGCCATCTTTAATGTAGCAGTTATAACAGTTCTACAGCCGTCATTTTGAATCTTCTAGACCCCATTTTGAGTCTTCCACCCGCTATTTTGAGTCTTTTAGCCGACATTTTGAGTCTTGAAGCCGCCATCTTTAATTTAGAAGCCATAAGAGCTGCTAGAAACATTCTACAGCCGCCATTTTGAGTCTTATACCCGCTTGTTTAAGTCTTTTAGCCGCCATCTTTAATAAAGAAGCCATAAAAGATGCGAGAAACATTCTACAGCCGCCATTTTGAGTCGCCTACCCGCCATTTTGAGTCTTTTAGCCGCCATCTTTAATGTAGCAGTTATAACAGTTCTACAGCCGTCATTTTGAATCTTCTAGACCCCATTTTGAGTCTTCCACCCGCTATTTTGAGTCTTTTAGCCGCCATTTTGAGTCTTGAAGCCGCCATCTTTAATTTAGAAGCCATAAGAGCTGCTAGAAACATTCTACAGCCGCCATTTTGAGTTGTCTACCCGCCATTTTGAGTCTTTTAGCCGCCATCTTTAATGTAGCAGTTATAACAGTTCTACAGCCGTCATTTTGAATCTTCTAGACCCCATTTTGAGTCTTCCACCCGCTATTATGAGTCTTTTAGCCGACATTTTGAGTCTTGAAGCCGCCATCTTTAATTTAGAAGCCATAAGAGCTGCTAGAAACATTCTACAGCCGCCATTTTGAGTCTTATACCCGCCATTTTGAGTCTTTTAGCCGCCGTCCTTAATATAGAAGCCATACGAGCTGCTAGAAATATTCTACAGCCGCCATTTTGAGTCTTCTACCCGCTAGTTTAAGTCTTTTAGCCGCCATCTTTAATAAAGAAGCCATAAAAGATGCGAGAAACATTCTACAGCCGCCATTTTGAATCTTCTAGTCGCCATTTTGATTCTTTTACCCGATATTTTGAGTCTTTTAGCCGCCATCTTTAATATAGAAGCCATAAGAGCTGCTAGAAACATTCTACAGCCGCCATTTTGAGTCGTCTACCCGCCATTTTGAGTCTTTTATCCGCCATCTTTAATGTAGCAGCTATAACAGTTCTACAGCCGCCATTTTGAATCTTCTAGACCCCATTTTGAATATTCCACCCGCTATTTTGAGTCTTTTAGCCGCCATCTTTAATATAGAAGCCATAAGAGCTGCTAGAAACATTCTACAGCCGCCATTTTGAGTCTTATACACGCTAGTTTAAGTCTTTTAGCTATCTTTAATAAAGAAGCCATAAAAGATGCGAGAAACATTCTACACCCGCCATTTTGAATCTTCTAGTCGCCATTTTGATTCTTTTACCCGATATTTTGAGTCTTGAAGCCGCCATCTTTATATAGAAGCTATGCGAGCTGCTACAAACATTCTACTGCCGCCATTTTGAGTCTTCTACCCACTAGTTTAAGTCTTTTAGCCGCCATCTTTAATAAAGAAGCCATAAGAGATGCTAGAAACATTCTACAGCCGCCATTTTGAGTCGCCTACCCGCCATTTTGAGTCTTTTAGCCGCCATCTTTAATGTAGCAGTTATGTTATAACATCTTTAATAAAGAAGCCATAAGAGTACTATAAACATTCTACAGCCGCCATTTTGAGTCGTCTACCCGCCATTTTGAGTCTTTTAGCCGCCATCTTTAATGTGGCTGTTATACAAGTTCTACAGCCGCCATTTTGAATCTTCTAGACCCCATTTTGAGTCTTCCACCCGCTATTTTGAGTCTTTTAGCCGACATTTTGAGTCTTGAAGCCGCCATCTTTAATTTAGAAGCCATAAGAGCTGCTAGAAACATTCTACAGCCGCCATTTTGAGTCTTATACCCGCTTGTTTAAGTCTTTTAGCCGCCATCTTTAATAAAGAAGCCATAAAAGATGCGAGAAACATTCTACAGCCGCCATTTTGAGTCGCCTACCCGCCATTTTGAGTCTTTTAGCCGCCATCTTTAATGTAGCAGTTATAACAGTTCTACAGCCGTCATTTTGAATCTTCTAGACCCCATTTTGAGTCTTCCACCCGCTATTTTGAGTCTTTTAGCCGCCATTTTGAGTCTTGAAGCCGCCATCTTTAATTTAGAAGCCATAAGAGCTGCTAGAAACATTCTACAGCCGCCATTTTGAGTTGTCTACCCGCCATTTTGAGTCTTTTAGCCGCCATCTTTAATGTAGCAGTTATAACAGTTCTACAGCCGTCATTTTGAATCTTCTAGACCCCATTTTGAGTCTTCCACCCGCTATTTTGAGTCTTTTAGCCGACATTTTGAGTCTTGAAGCCGCCATCTTTAATTTAGAAGCCATAAGAGCTGCTAGAAACATTCTACAGCCGCCATTTTGAGTCTTATACCCGCTTGTTTAAGTCTTTTAGCCGCCATCTTTAATAAAGAAGCCATAAAAGATGCGAGAAACATTCTACAGCCGCCATTTTGAGTCGCCTACCCGCCATTTTGAGTCTTTTAGCCGCCATCTTTAATGTAGCAGTTATAACAGTTCTACAGCCGTCATTTTGAATCTTCTAGACCCCATTTTGAGTCTTCCACCCGCTATTTTGAGTCTTTTAGCCGCCATTTTGAGTCTTGAAGCCGCCATCTTTAATTTAGAAGCCATAAGAGCTGCTAGAAACATTCTACAGCCGCCATTTTGAGTTGTCTACCCGCCATTTTGAGTCTTTTAGCCGCCATCTTTAATGTAGCAGTTATAACAGTTCTACAGCCGTCATGTTGAATCTTCTAGACCCCATTTTGAGTCTTCCACCCGCTATTATGAGTCTTTTAGCCGACATTTTGAGTCTTGAAGCCGCCATCTTTAATTTAGAAGCCATAAGAGCTGCTAGAAACATTCTACAGCCGCCATTTTGAGTCTTATACCCGCTTGTTTAAGTCTTTTAGCCGCCATCTTTAATAAAGAAGCCATAAAAGATGCGAGAAACATTCTACAGCCGCCATTTTGAGTCGCCTACCCGCCATTTTGAGTCTTTTAGCCGCCATCTTTAATGTAGCAGTTATAACAGTTCTACAGCCGTCATTTTGAATCTTCTAGACCCCATTTTGAGTCTTCCACCCGCTATTTTGAGTCTTTTAGCCGCCATTTTGAGTCTTGAAGCCGCCATCTTTAATTTAGAAGCCATAAGAGCTGCTAGAAACATTCTACAGCCGCCATTTTGAGTCGCCTACCCGCCATTTTGAGTCTTTTAGCCGCCATCTTTAATGTAGCAGTTATAACAGTTCTACAGCCGTCATTTTGAATCTTCTAGACCCCATTTTGAGTCTTCCACCCGCTATTTTGAGTCTTTTAGCCGCCATTTTGAGTCTTGAAGCCGCCATCTTTAATTTAGAAGCCATAAGAGCTGCTAGAAACATTCTACAGCCGCCATTTTGAGTTGTCTACCCGCCATTTTGAGTCTTTTAGCCGCCATCTTTAATGTAGCAGTTATAACAGTTCTACAGCCGTCATTTTGAATCTTCTAGACCCCATTTTGAGTCTTCCACCCGCTATTATGAGTCTTTTAGCCGACATTTTGAGTCTTGAAGCCGCCATCTTTAATTTAGAAGCCATAAGAGCTGCTAGAAACATTCTACAGCCGCCATTTTGAGTCTTTTCCCGCTAGTTTAAGTCTTTTAGCCGCCATCTTTAATAAAGAAGCCATAAAAGATGCGAGAAACATTCTACAGTCGCCATTTTGAATCTTCTAGTCGCCATTTTGATTCTTTTACCCGATATTTTGAGTCTTGAAGCCGCCATCTTTATATAGAAGCTATGCGAGCTGCTAGAAACATACTACTGCCGCCATTTTGAGTCTTCTACCCACTAGTTTAAGTCTTTTAGCCGCCATCTTTAATAAAGAAGCCATAAAAGATGCTAGAAACATTCTACAGCCGCCATTTTGAGTCGCCTACCCGCCATTTTGAGTCTTTTAGCCGCCATCCTTAATGTAGCAGTTATAACAGTTCTACAGCCGTCATTTTGAAACTTCTAGACCCCATTTTGAGTCTTCCACCCGCTATTTTGAGTCTTTTAGCCGCCATTTTGAGTCTTGAAGCCGCCATCTTTAATGTGGCTGTTATACAAGTTCTACAGCCGCCATTTTGAATCTTCTAGACCCCATTTTGAGTCTTCCACCCGCTATTTTGAGTCTTTTAGCCGCCATTTTGAGTCTTGAAGCCGCCATCTTTAATTTAGAAGCCATAAGAGCTGCTAGAAACATTCTACAGCCGCCATTTTGAGTCTTTTCCCGCTAGTTTAAGTTTTTTAGCCTCCATCTTTAATAAAGAAGCCATAAGAGATGCTAGAAACATTCTACAGCCGCCATTTTGAGTCGTCCACCCGCTATTTTGAGTCTTTTAGCCGACATTTTGAGTCTTGAAGCCGCTATCTTTAATTTAGAAGCCATAAGAGCTGCTAGAAACATTCTACAGCCGCCATTTTGAGTCTTATACCTGCTTGTTTAAGTCTTTTAGCCGCCATCTTTAATAAAGAAGCCATAAAAGATGCGAGAAACATTCTACAGCCGCCATTTTGAGTCGCCTACCCGCCATTTTGAGTCTTTTAGCCGCCATCTTTAATGTAGCAGTTATAACAGTTCTACAGCCGTCATTTTGAATCTTCTAGACCCCATTTTGAGTCTTCCACCCGCTATTTTGAGTCTTTTAGCCGCCATTTTGAGTCTTTTAGCCGCCATTTTGAGTCTTGAAGCCGCCATCTTTAATTTAGAAGCCATAGGAGCTGCTAGAAACATTCTACAGCCGCCATTTTGAGTCTTTTCCCGCTAGTTTAAGTCTTTTAGCCGCCATCTTTAATAAAGAAGCCATAAGATATGCTAGAAACATTCTACAGCCGCCATTTTGAGTCGTCTACCCGCCATTTTGAGTCTTTTATCCGCCATCTTTAATGTAGCAGTTATAACAGTTCTACAGCCGCCATTTTGAATCTTCTAGACCCCATTTTGAGTCTTCCACCCGCTATTTTGAGTCTTTTAGCCGCCATTTTGAGTCTTGAAGCCGCCATCTTTAATTTAGAAGCCATAAAAGCTGCTAGAAACATTCTACAGCCGCCATTTTGAGTTTTTTTTTCGGTAGTTTAAGTCTTTTGGCCGCCATCTTTAATAAAGAAGCCATAAGAGATGCTAGAAACATTCTACAGCCGCCATTTTTAGTCGTCTACCCGCCATTTTGAGTCTTTTAGCCGCCATCTTTAATGTAGCAGTTATAACAGTTCTACAGCCGCCATTTTGAATCTTCTAGACCCCATTTTGAGTCTTCCACCAGCTATTTCGAGTCTTGAAGCCGCCATCTTTAATATAGAGGCCATACGAGCTGCTAGAAATATTCTACAGCCGCCATTTTGAGTCTTATACCCGCTTGTTTAAGTCTTTTAGCCGCCATCTTTAATAAAGAAGCCATAAAAGATGCGAGAAACATTCTACAGCCGCCATTTTGAGTCGCCTACCCGCCATTTTGAGTCTTTTAGCCGCCATCTTTAATGTAGCAGTTATAACAGTTCTACAGCCGTCATTTTGAATCTTCTAGACCCCATTTTGAGTCTTCCACCCGCTATTTTGAGTCTTTTAGCCGCCATTTTGAGTCTTGAAGCCGCCATCTTTAATTTAGAAGCCATAAGAGCTGCTAGAAACATTCTACAGCCGCCATTTTGAGTTGTCTACCCGCCATTTTGAGTCTTTTAGCCGCCATCTTTAATGTAGCAGTTATAACAGTTCTACAGCCGTCATTTTGAATCTTCTAGACCCCATTTTGAGTCTTCCACCCGCTATTTTGAGTCTTTTAGCCGACATTTTGAGTCTTGAAGCCGCCATCTTTAATTTAGAAGCCATAAGAGCTGCTAGAAACATTCTACAGCCGCCATTTTGAGTCTTATACCCGCTTGTTTAAGTCTTTTAGCCGCCATCTTTAATAAAGAAGCCATAAAAGATGCGAGAAACATTCTACAGCCGCCATTTTGAGTCGCCTACCCGCCATTTTGAGTCTTTTAGCCGCCATCTTTAATGTAGCAGTTATAACAGTTCTACAGCCGTCATTTTGAATCTTCTAGACCCCATTTTGAGTCTTCCACCCGCTATTTTGAGTCTTTTAGCCGCCATTTTGAGTCTTGAAGCCGCCATCTTTAATTTAGAAGCCATAAGAGCTGCTAGAAACATTCTACAGCCGCCATTTTGAGTTGTCTACCCGCCATTTTGAGTCTTTTAGCCGCCATCTTTAATGTAGCAGTTATAACAGTTCTACAGCCGTCATTTTGAATCTTCTAGACCCCATTTTGAGTCTTCCACCCGCTATTATGAGTCTTTTAGCCGACATTTTGAGTCTTGAAGCCGCCATCTTTAATTTAGAAGCCATAAGAGCTGCTAGAAACATTCTACAGCTGCCATTTTGAGTCTTATACCCGCTTGTTTAAGTCTTTTAGCCGCCATATTTAATAAAGAAGCCATAAAAGATGCGAGAAACATTCTACAGCCGCCATTTTGAGTCGCCTACCCGCCATTTTGAGTCTTTTAGCCGCCATCTTTAATGTAGCAGTTATAACAGTTCTACAGCCGTCATTTTGAATCTTCTAGACCCCATTTTGAGTCTTCCACCCGCTATTTTGAGTCTTTTAGCCGCCATTTTGAGTCTTGAAGCCGCCATCTTTAATTTAGAAGCCATAAGAGCTGCTAGAAACATTCTACAGCCGCCATTTTGAGTCGCCTACCCGCCATTTTGAGTCTTTTAGCCGCCATCTTTAATGTAGCAGTTATAACAGTTCTACAGCCGTCATTTTGAATCTTCTAGACCCCATTTTGAGTCTTCCACCCGCTATTTTGAGTCTTTTAGCCGCCATTTTGAGTCTTGAAGCCGCCATCTTTAATTTAGAAGCCATAAGAGCTGCTAGAAACATTCTACAGCCGCCATTTTGAGTTGTCTACCCGCCATTTTGAGTCTTTTAGCCGCCATCTTTAATGTAGCAGTTATAACAGTTCTACAGCCGTCATTTTGAATCTTCTAGACCCCATTTTGAGTCTTCCACCCGCTATTATGAGTCTTTTAGCCGACATTTTGAGTCTTGAAGCCGCCATCTTTAATTTAGAAGCCATAAGAGCTGCTAGAAACATTCTACAGCTGCCATTTTGAGTCTTTTCCCGCTAGTTTAAGTCTTTTAGCCGCCATCTTTAATAAAGAAGCCATAAAAGATGCGAGAAACATTCTACAGCCGCCATTTTGAATCTTCTAGTCGCCATTTTGATTCTTTTACCCGATATTTTGAGTCTTGAAGCCGCCATCTTTATATAGAAGCTATGCGAGCTGCTAGAAACATTCTACTGCCGCCATTTTGAGTCTTCTACCCACTAGTTTAAGTCTTTTAGCCGCCATCTTTAATAAAGAAGCCATAAAAGATGCTAGAAACATTCTACAGCCGCCATTTTGAGTCGCCTACCCGCCATTTTGAGTCTTTTAGCCGACATTTTGAGTCTTGAAGCCGCTATCTTTAATTTAGAAGCCATAAGAGCTGCTAGAAACATTCTACAGCCGCCATTTTGAGTCTTATACCTGCTTGTTTAAGTCTTTTAGCCGCCATCTTTAATAAAGAAGCCATAAAAGATGCGAGAAACATTCTACAGCCGACATTTTGAGTCTTTTAGCCGCCATCTTTAATGTAGCAGTTATAACAGTTCTACAGCCGTCATTTTGAAACTTCTAGACCCCATTTTGAGTCTTCCACCCGCTATTTTGAGTCTTTTAGCCGCCATTTTGAGTCTTGAAGCCGCCATCTTTAATGTGGCTGTTATACAAGTTCTACAGCCGCCATTTTGAATCTTCTAGACCCCATTTTGAGTCTTCCACCCGCTATTTTGAGTCTTTTAGCCGCCATTTTGAGTCTTGAAGCCGCCATCTTTAATTTAGAAGCCATAAGAGCTGCTAGAAACATTCTACAGCCGCCATTTTGAGTCTTTTCCCGCTAGTTTAAGTTTTTTAGCCTCCATCTTTAATAAAGAAGCCATAAGAGATGCTAGAAACATTCTACAGCCGCCATTTTGAGTCGTCCACCCGCTATTTTGAGTCTTTTAGCCGACATTTTGAGTCTTGAAACCGCTATCTTTAATTTAGAAGCCATAAGAGCTGCTAGAAACATTCTACAGCCGCCATTTTGAGTCTTATACCTGCTTGTTTAAGTCTTTTAGCCGCCATCTTTAATAAAGAAGCCATAAAAGATGCGAGAAACATTCTACAGCCGCCATTTTGAGTCGTCTACCCGCCATTTTGAGTCTTTTAGCCGGAATCTTTAATGTAGCAGTTATAACAGTTCTACAGCCGTCATTTTGAATCTTCTAGACCCCATTTTGAGTCTTCCACACGCTATTTTGAGTCTTTTAGCCGCCATTTTGAGTCTTGAAGCCGCCATCTTTAATTTAGAAGCCATAGGAGCTGCTAGAAACATTCTACAGCCGCCATTTTGAGTCGCCTACCCGCCATTTTGAGTCTTTTAGCCGCCATCTTTAATGTAGCAGTTATAACAGTTCTACAGCCGTCATTTTGAATCTTCTAGACCCCATTTTGAGTCTTCCACCCGCCATTTTGAGTCTTGAAGCCGCCATCTTTAATTTAGAAGCCATAAGAGCTGCTAGAAACATTCTACAGCCGCCATTTTGAGTCGTCTACCCGCCATTTTGAGTCTTTTATCCGCCATCTTTAATGTATCAGCTATAACAGTTCTACAGCCGCCATTTTGAATCTTCTAGACGCCATTTTGAATTTTCCACCCGCTATTTTGTGTCTTTTAGCCGCCATCTTTAATTTAGAAGCCATAAGAGCTGCTAGAAACATTCTACAGCCGCCATTTTGAGTCTTATACACGCTAGTTTAAGTCTTTTAGCCGCCATCTTTAATAAAGAAGCCATAAAAGATGCGAGAAACATTCTACAGCCGCCATTTTGAGTCGCCTACCCGCCATTTTGAGTCTTTTAGCCGCCATCTTTAATGTAGCAGTTATAACAGTTCTACAGCCGTCATTTTGAATCTTCTAGACCCCATTTTGAGTCTTCCACCCGCTATTTTGAGTCTTTTAGCCGCCATTTTGAGTCTTGAAGCCGCCATCTTTAATTTAGAAGCCATAAGAGCTGCTAGAAACATTCTACAGCCGCCATTTTGAGTTGTCTACCCGCCATTTTGAGTCTTTTAGCCGCCATCTTTAATGTAGCAGTTATAACAGTTCTACAGCCGTCATTTTGAATCTTCTAGACCCCATTTTGAGTCTTCCACCCGCTATTTTGAGTCTTTTAGCCGCCATTTTGAGTCTTGAAGCCGCCATCTTTAATTTAGAAGCCATAAGAGCTGCTAGAAACATTCTACAGCCGCCATTTTGAGTCTTCTACCCACTAGTTTAAGTCTTTTAGCCGCCATCTTTAATAAAGAAGCCATAAGAGATGCTAGAAACATTCTACAGCCGCCATTTTGAGTCGTCTACCCGCCATTTTGAGTCTTTTAGCCGCCATCTTTAATGTAGCAGTTATAACAGTTCTACAGCCGCCATTTTGAATCTTCTAGACCCCATTTTGAGTCTTCCACCAGCTATTTCGAGTCTTGAAGCCGCCATCTTTAATATAGAGGCCATACGAGCTGCTAGAAATATTCTACAGCCGCCATTTTGAGTCTTCTACCCGCTAGTTTAAGTCTTTTAGCCGCCATCTTTAATAAAGAAGCCATAAAAGATGCGAGAAACATTCTACAGCCGCCATTTTGAGTCGTCTACCCGCTATTTTGAGTCTTTTAGCCGCCATTTTGAGTCTTGAAGCCGCCATCTTTAATTTAGAAGCCATAAGAGCTGCTAGAAACATTCTACAGCCGCCATTTTGAGTTGTCTACCCGCCATTTTGAGTCTTTTAGCCGCCATCTTTAATGTAGCAGTTATAACAGTTCTACAGCCGTCATTTTGAATCTTCTAGACCCCATTTTGAGTCTTCCACCCGCTATTATGAGTCTTTTAGCCGACATTTTGAGTCTTGAAGCCGCCATCTTTAATTTAGAAGCCATAAGAGATGCTAGAAACATTCTACAGCCGCCATTTTGAGTCGTCTACCCGCCATTTTGAGTCTTTAAGCCGCTATCATCGATGTAGCAGTTAGAACAATTGTACTGCCGCCATTTTGAATCTTCTAGCCACCATTTTGAGTCTTCCACCCGCCATTTTGAGTCTTTTAGCCGCCATCTTTAATTTAGAAGCCATAAGAGCTGATAGAAACATTCTACAGCCGCCATTTTGAGTCTTTTCCCGCTAGTTTAAGTCTTTTAGCCGCCATCTCTAATAAAGAAGCCATAAAAGATGCGAGAAACATTCTACAGCCGCCATTTTGAGTCGTCTACTCGCCATTTTGAGTCTTTTAGCCGCCATCTTTAATGTAGCAGTTATAACAGTTCTACAGCCGCCATTTTGAATCTTCTAGACCCCATTTTGAGTCTTCCACCCGCTATTTTGAGTCTTTTAGCCGCCATTTTGAGTCTTGAAGCCGCCATCTTTAATTTAGAAGCCATAAGAGCTGCTGGAAACATTCTACAGCCGCCATTTAGAGTCTTATACCCGCTAGTTTAAGTCTTTTAGCTGCCATCTTTAATAAAGAAGCCATGAAAGATGCGAGAAACATTCTACAGCCGCCATTTTGAGTCTTCTACCCGCTAGTTTAAGTCTTTTAGCCGCCATCTTTAATAAAGAAGCCATAAAAGATGCGAGAAACATTCTACAGCCGCCATTTTGAGTCGTCTACCCGCCATTTTGAGTCTTTTAGCCCCCATCTTTAATAAAGAAGCCATAAGAGATGCGAGAAACATTCTACAGCCGCCATTTTGAGTCGTCTACCCGCCATTTTGAGTCTTTCATCCGCCATCTTTAATGTAGCAGCTATAACAGTTCTACAGCCGCCATTTTGAATCTTCTAGACGCCATTTTGAATCTTCCACCCGCTATTTTGAGTCTTTTAGCCGCCATCTTTAATATAGAAGCCATAAGAGCTGCTAGAAACATTCTACAGCCGCCATTTTGAGTCTTATACACGCTAGTTTAAGTCTTTTAGCCGCCATCTTTAATAAAGAAGCCATAAAAGATGCGAGAAACATTCTACAGCCGCCATTTTGAATCTTCTAGTCGCCATTTTGATTCTTTTACCCGATATTTTGAGTCTTGAAGCCGCCATCTTTATATAGAAGCTATGCGAGCTGCTAGAAACATTCTACTGCCGCCATTTTGAGTCTTCTACCCACTAGTTTAAGTCTTTTAGCCGCCATCTTTAATAAAGAAGCCATAAAAGATGCTAGAAACATTCTACAGCCGCCATTTTGAGTCGCCTACCCGCCATTTTGAGTCTTTTAGCCGCCATCTTTAATGTAGCAGTTATAACAGTTCTACAGCCGTCATTTTGAATCTTCTAGACCCCATTTTGAGTCTTCCACCCGCTATTTTGAGTCTTTTAGCCGCCATTTTGAGTCTTGAAGCCGCCATCTTTAATTTAGAAGCCATAAGAGCTGCTAGAAACATTATACAGCCGCCATTTTGAGTCTTTTGCCGCTAGTTTAAGTTTTTTAGCCGCCATCTTTAATAAAGAAGCCATAAGAGATGCTAGAAACATTCTACAGCCGCCATTTTGAGTCGTCCACCCGCTATTTCGAGTCTTTTAGCCGACATTTTGAGTCTTGAAGCCGCCATCTTTAATTTAGAAGCCATAAGAGCTGCTAGAAACATTCTACAGCCGCCATTTTGAGTCTTATACCCGCTTGTTTAAGTCTTTTAGCCGCCATCTTTAATAAAGAAGCCATAAAAGATGCGAGAAACATTCTACAGCCGCCATTTTGAGTCGTCTACCCGCCATTTTGAGTCTTTTAGCCGCCATCTTTAATGTAGCAGTTATAACAGTTCTACAGCCGTCATTTTGAATCTTCTAGACCCCATTTTGAGTCTTCCACCCGCTATTTTGAGTCTTTTATCCGCCATTTTGAGTATTGAAGCCGCCATCTTTAATTTAGAAGCCATAAAAGCTGCTAGAAACATTCTACAGCCGCCATTTTGAGTTTTTTTTTTCTGTAGTTTAAGTCTTTTAGCCGCCATCTTTAATAAAGAAGCCATAAGAGATGCTAGAAACATTCTACAGCCGCCATTTTGAGTCGTCTACCCGCCATTTTGAGTCTTTTAGCAGCCATCTTTAATGTAGCAGTTATAACAGTTCTACAGCCGCCATTTTGAATCTTCTAGACCCCATTTTGAGTCTTCCACCAGCTATTTCGAGTCTTGAAGCCGCCATCTTTAATATAGAGGCCATACGAGCTGCTAGAAATATTCTACAGCCGCCATTTTGAGTCGTCTACCCGCCATTTTGAGTCTTTAAGCCGCTATCATCGATGTAGCAGTTAGAACAATTGTACTGCCGCCATTTTGAATCTTCTAGCCACCATTTGGAGTCTTCCACCCGCCATTTTGAGTCTTTTAGCCGCCGTCCTTAATATAGAAGCCATACGAGCTGCTAGAAACATTCTACAGCCGCCATTTTGAGTCTTCTACCCGCTAGTTTAAGTCTTTTAGCCGCCATCTTTAATAAAGAAGCCATAAAAGATGCGAGAAACATTCTACAGCCGCCATTTTGAGTCGTCTACCCGCCATTTTGAGTCTTTTAGCCCCCATCTTTAATAAAGAAGCCATAAGAGATGCTAGAAACATTCTACAGCCGCCATTTTGAGTCTTTTATCCGCCATCTTTAATGTAGCAGCTATAACAGTTCTACAGCCGCCATTTTGAATCTTCTAGACGCCATTTTGAATCTTCCACCCGCTATTTTGAGTCTTTTAGCCGCCATCTTTAATATAGAAGCCATAAGAGCTGCTAAAAACATTCTACAGCCGCTATTTTGAGTCTTTTACCGCTAGTTTAAGTCTTTTAGACGCCATCTTTAATAAAGAAGCCATAAGAGATGCTAGAAACATTCTACAGCCGCCATTTTGAGTCGTCTACCCGCCATTTTGAGTCTTTTAGCCGCCATCTTTAATGTAGCAGTTATAACAGTTCTACAGCCGCCATTTTGAATCTTCTAGACCCCATTTTGAGTCTTCCACCCGCTATTTTGAGTCTTTTAGCCGCCATTTTGAGTCTTGAAGCCGCCATCTTTAATTTAGAAGCCATAAGAGCTGCTGGAAACATTCTACAGCCGCCATTTAGAGTCTTATACCCGCTAGTTTAAGTCTTTTAGCCGCCATCTCTAATAAAGAAGCCATAAGAGTACTATAAACATTCTACAGCCGCCATTTTGAGTCGTCTACCCGCCATTTTGAGTCTTTTAGCCGCCATCTTTAATGTGGCTGTTATACAAGTTCTACAGCCGCCATTTTGAATCTTCTAGACCCCATTTTGAGTCTTCCACCCGCTATTTTGAGTCTTTTAGCCGACATTTTGAGTCTTGAAGCCGCCATCTTTAATTTAGAAGCCATAAGAGCTGCTAGAAACATTCTACAGCCGCCATTTTGAGTCTTTTCCCGCTAGTTTAAGTCTTTTAGCCGCCATCTTTAATAAAGAAGCCATAAGAGATGCTAGAAACATTCTACAGCCGCCATTTTGAGTCGTCTACCCGCCATTTTGAGTCTTTTACCCGATATTTTGAGTCTTGAAGCCGCCATCTTTATATAGAAGCTATGCGAGCTGCTAGAAACATTCTACTGCCGCCATTTTGAGTCTTCTACCCACTAGTTTAAGTCTTTTAGCCGCCATCTTTAATAAAGAAGCCATAAAAGATGCTAGAAACATTCTACAGCCGCCATTTTGAGTCGCCTACCCGCCATTTTGAGTCTTTTAGCCGACATTTTGAGTCTTGAAGCCGCCATCTTTAATTTAGAAGCCATAAGAGCTGCTAGAAACATTCTACAGCCGCCATTTTGAGTCTTATACCCGCTTGTTTAAGTCTTTTAGCCGCCATCTTTAATAAAGAAGCCATAAAAGATGCGAGAAACATTCTACAGCCGCCATTTTGAGTCGTCTACCCGCCATTTTGAGTCTTTTAGCCGCCATCTTTAATGTAGCAGTTATAACAGTTCTACAGCCGTCATTTTGAATCTTCTAGACCCCATTTTGAGTCTTCCACCCGCTATTTTGAGTCTTTTATCCGCCATTTTGAGTATTGAAGCCGCCATCTTTAATTTAGAAGCCATAAGAGCTGCTAGAAACATTATACAGCCGCCATTTTGAGTCTTTTGCCGCTAGTTTAAGTTTTTTAGCCGCCATCTTTAATAAAGAAGCCATAAGAGATGCTAGAAACATTCTACAGCCGCCATTTTGAGTCGTCCACCCGCTATTTCGAGTCTTTTAGCCGACATTTTGAGTCTTGAAGCCGCCATCTTTAATTTAGAAGCCATAAGAGCTGCTAGAAACATTCTACAGCCGCCATTTTGAGTCTTATACCCGCTTGTTTAAGTCTTTTAGCCGCCATCTTTAATAAAGAAGCCATAAAAGATGCGAGAAACATTCTACAGCCGCCATTTTGAGTCGTCTACCCGCCATTTTGAGTCTTTTAGCCGCCATCTTTAATGTAGCAGTTATAACAGTTCTACAGCCGTCATTTTGAATCTTCTAGACCCCATTTTGAGTCTTCCACCCGCTATTTTGAGTCTTTTATCCGCCATTTTGAGTATTGAAGCCGCCATCTTTAATTTAGAAGCCATAAAAGCTGCTAGAAACATTCTACAGCCGCCATTTTGAGTTTTTTTTTCGGTAGTTTAAGTCTTTTAGCCGCCATCTTTAATAAAGAAGCCATAAGAGATGCTAGAAACATTCTACAGCCGCCATTTTGAGTCGTCTACCCGCCATTTTGAGTCTTTTAGCAGCCATCTTTAATGTAGCAGTTATAACAGTTCTACAGCCGCCATTTTGAATCTTCTAGACCCCATTTTGAGTCTTCCACCAGCTATTTCGAGTCTTGAAGCCGCCATCTTTAATATAGAGGCCATACGAGCTGCTAGAAATATTCTACAGCCGCCATTTTGAGTCGTCTACCCGCCATTTTGAGTCTTTAAGCCGCTATCATCGATGTAGCAGTTAGAACAATTGTACTGCCGCCATTTTGAATCTTCTAGCCACCATTTTGAGTCTTCCACCCGCCATTTTGAGTCTTTTAGCCGCCGTCCTTAATATAGAAGCCATACGAGCTGCTAGAAACATTCTACAGCCGCCATTTTGAGTCTTCTACCCGCTAGTTTAAGTCTTTTAGCCGCCATCTTTAATAAAGAAGCCATAAAAGATGCGAGAAACATTCTACAGCCGCCATTTTGAGTCGTCTACCCGCCATTTTGAGTCTTTTAGCCCCCATCTTTAATAAAGAAGCCATAAGAGATGCTAGAAACATTCTACAGCCGCCATTTTGAGTCTTTTATCCGCCATCTTTAATGTAGCAGCTATAACAGTTCTACAGCCGCCATTTTGAATCTTCTAGACGCCATTTTGAATCTTCCACCCGCTATTTTGAGTCTTTTAGCCGCCATCTTTAATATAGAAGCCATAAGAGATGCTAGAAACATTCTACAGCCGCCATTTTGAGTCGTCTACCCGCCATTTTGAATCTTTTAGCCGCCATCTTTAATGTAGCAGTTATAACAGTTCTACAGCCGCCATTTTGAATCTTCTAGACCCCATTTTGCGTCTTCCACCCGCTATTTTGAGTCTTTTAGCCGCCATTTTGAGTCTTGAAGCCGCCATCTTTAATTTAGAAGCCATAAGAGCTGCTGGAAACATTCTACAGCCGCTATTTTGAGTCTTTTACCGCTAGTTTAAGTCTTTTAGCCGCCATCTTTAATAAAGAAGCCATAAGAGATGCTAGAAACATTCTACAGCCGCCATTTTGAGTCGTCTACCCGCCATTTTGAATCTTTTAGCCGCCATCTTTAATGTAGCAGTTATAACAGTTCTACAGCCGCCATTTTGAATCTTCTAGACCCCATTTTGAGTCTTCCACCCGCTATTTTGAGTCTTTTAGCCGCCATTTTAAGTCTTGAAGCCGCCATCTTTAATTTAGAAGCCATAAGAGCTGCTGGAAACATTCTACAGCCGCCATTTAGAGTCTTATACCCGCTAGTTTAAGTCTTTTAGCCGCCATCTCTAATAAAGAAGCCATAAGAGTACTATAAACATTCTACAGCCGCCATTTTGAGTCGTCTACCCGCCATTTTGAGTCTTTTAGCCGCCATCTTTAATGTGGCTGTTATACAAGTTTTACAGCCGCCATTTTGAATCTTCTAGACCCATTTTGAGTCTTCCACCCGCTATTTTGAGTCTTTTAGCCGACATTTTGAGTCTTGAAGCCGCCATCTTTAATTTAGAAGCATAAGAGCTGCTAGAAACATTCTACAGCCCGCCATTTTGAGTCTTATACCCGCTTGTTTAAGTCTTTTAGCCGCCATCTTTAATAAAGAAGCCATAAAAGATGCTAGAAACATTCTACAGCCGCCA
>NW_025814755.1:0-32971 GCF_018902025.1 Drosophila willistoni
TAAAAGACTCAAATAGCGACTAGAAGATTCAAAATGGCAGCTGTAAAACTGTTATAGCTGCTACATTAAAGATAGCGGCTAAAAGACTCAAAATGGCGGGTAGACGACTCAAAATGGCGGCTGTAGAATGTTTCTCGCATCTTTTATGGCTTTTTTATTAAAGATGGCGGCTAAAAGACTTAAACTGGCAAGTATAAGACTCAAAATGGCGGCTGTAGAATGTTTCTAGCATCTCTTAAATCTTCTTTATTAAAGATGGCGGCTTCAAGACTCAAAATGGCGGGTGGAAGATTCAAAATAGCGGCTAGAAGATTCAAAATGGCGGCTGCACAATTGTTCTAGCTGCTACATCGATGATAGCGGCTTAAAGACTCAAAATGGCAGGTAGAAGACTCAAATTGGCGGCAGTAGAATGTTTCTAGGAGCTCGTATGGCTTCTATATAAAGATGGCGGCTTCAAGACTCAAAATATCGGGTAAAAGACTCAAAATGGCGACTAGAAGATTCAAAATGGCGGCTGTAGAACTGTTATAGCTGCTACATTAAAGATAGCGGCTAAAAAACTCAAAATGGCGGGTAGACCACTCAAAATGGCGGCTGTAGAATGTTTCTCGCATCTGTTATGGCTTCTTTATTAAAGATGGCGGCTAAAAGACTTAAACTAGCGTGTATAAGACTCAAAATGGCAGCTGTAGAATGTTTCTAGCAGCTCTTATGGCTTCTATATTAAAGATGGCGGCTAAAGGCTCAAAATAGCGGGTGGAAGATTCAAAATGGCGTCTAGAAGATTCAAAATGGCGGCTGTAGAACTGTTATAGCTGCTACATTAAAAATGGCGGATAAAAGACTCAAAATGGCGGGTAGACGACTCAAAATGGCGGCTGTAGAATGTTTCCAGCATCTCTTATGGCTTCTTTATTAAAGATGGCGGCTAAAATACTCAGAATAGCGGGTATAAGACTCAAAGAGGCGTTTGTAGAATGGTTCCAGCAGCTCAAATAGCTTCTACATTAAAGATAGCGGCTAAACGACTCAGAATAGCGGGTATAAGAATCAAAATGGCGGCTGTAGAACTGTTATAGCTGCTACATTAAAAATGGCGGATAAAAGACTCAAAATGGCGGGTAGACGACTCAAAATGGCGGCTGTAGAATGTTTCCAGCATCTCTTATGGCTTCTTTATTAAAGATGGCGGCTAAAAGACTCAAAATGGCGGGTGGAAGATTCAAAATAGCGGCTAGAAGATTCAAAATGGCGGCTGCACAATTGTTCTAGCTGCTACATCGATGATAGCGGCTTAAAGACTCAAAATGGCAGGTAGAAGACTCAAATTGGCGGCAGTAGAATGTTTCTAGGAGCTCGTATGGCTTCTATATAAAGATGGCGGCTTCAAGACTCAAAATATCGGGTAAAAGACTCAAAATGGCGACTAGAAGATTCAAAATGGCGGCTGTAGAACTGTTATAGCTGCTACATTAAAGATAGCGGCTAAAAAACTCAAAATGGCGGGTAGACCACTCAAAATGGCGGCTGTAGAATGTTTCTCGCATCTGTTATGGCTTCTTTATTAAAGATGGCGGCTAAAAGACTTAAACTAGCGTGTATAAGACTCAAAATGGCAGCTGTAGAATGTTTCTAGCAGCTCTTATGGCTTCTATATTAAAGATGGCGGCTAAAGGCTCAAATAGCGGGTGGAAGATTCAAAATGGCGTCTAGAAGATTCAAAATGGCGGCTGTAGAACTGTTATAGCTGCTACATTAAAAATGGCGGATAAAAGACTCAAAATGGCGGGTAGACGACTCAAAATGGCGGCTGTAGAATGTTTCCAGCATCTCTTATGGCTTCTTTATTAAAGATGGCGGCTAAAATACTCAGAATAGCGGGTATAAGACTCAAAGAGGCGTCTGTAGAATGGTTCCAGCAGCTCAAATAGCTTCTACATTAAAGATAGCGGCTAAACGACTCAGAATAGCGGGTATAAGAATCAAAATACTCTCAACTACTCTCTTCACGAACCTCTTCGTGTTCTTTGCCAATCTTTTAACAACCTTTCTCACCTTATCTCTCCTCATCTTTCTGTCACTTCTCTTCGCGCTATACTTTTTAATCATCTACAGCGAAACCAATGAAAATATTCTGGACTTGGATTGGCTGCAACTCATCCCTGGCCACATTGGCTGTGAATCGGGGCATAGCTGGCGCCTTGTGCAAATAAAACACCTCCACAGGGCCGGGGATGTTTAGTTGTGTATAAAGCTAAGCTACCTTCTTTATTTAATTACTATCTGTCTTTAGCTTAAGCTTTTTCGTCGACTGCTGTGTTAGTTGACGTAAATAAATAAATAAATAAAAAAAAAAAAAAAAAAAAAAAAAAAAATGGCGGCTGTAGAACTGTTATAGCTGCTACATTAAAAATGGCGGATAAAAGACTCAAAATGGCGGGTAGACGACTCAAAATGGCGGCTGTAGAATGTTTCCAGCATCTCTTATGGCTTCTTTATTAAAGATGGCGGCTAAAAGACTCAGAATAGCGGGTATAAGACTCAAAGAGGCGGCTGTAGAATGGTTCCAGCAGCTCAAATAGCTTCTATATTAAAGATAGCGGCTAAACGACTCAGAATAGCGGGTATAAGACTCAAAATGGCGGCTGTAGAATGTTTCTAGTAGCTCGTATGGCTTCTATATAAAGATGGCGGCTTCAAGACTCAAAATATCGGGTAAAAGACTCAAAATGGCGACTAGAACATTCAAAATGGCGGCTGTAGAACTGTTATAGCTGCTACATTAAAGATGGCGGCTAAAAGACTGAAAATGGCGGCTGTAGAATGTTTCTCGCATCTTTTATGGCTTCTTTATTAACGATGGCGGCTAAAAGACTTAAACTAGCGGGTATAAGACTTAAAATGGCAGCTGTAGAATGTTTCTAGCAGCTCTTATGGCTTCTATATTAAAGATGGCGGCTAAAAGACTCAAAATACCGGGTGGAAGATTCAAAATAGCGTTTAGAAGATTCAAAATGGCGGCTGTAGAACTGTTATAGCTGCTACATTAAAGATGGCGGATAAAAGACTCAAAATGGCGGGTAGACGACTCAAAATGGCGGCTGTAGAATGTTTCTAGCATCTCTTATGGCTTCTTTATTAAAGATGGCGGCTAAAAGACTCAGAATAGCGGGTATAAGACTTAAAGAGGCGGCTGTAGAATGGTTCCAGCAGCTCAAATAGCTTCTATATTAAAGATAGCGGCTAAACGACTCAGAATAGTGGGTATAAGACTCAAAATGGCGGCTGTAGAATGTTTCTAGTAGCTCGTATGGCTTCTATATAAAGATGGCGGCTTCAAGACTTAAAATAGCGGGTAGAAGACTCAAAATGGCGGCTGTAGAATGTTTCTAGCAGCTCGTATGGCTTCTATATTAAAGATGGCGGCTTAAAGACTCAAAATGGCGGTGGAAGACTCAAAATGGTGGCTAGAAGATTCAAAATGGCGGCAGTACAATTGTTCTAACTGCTACATCGATGATAGCGGCTTAAAGACTCAAAATGGGGTCTAGAAGATTCAAAATGACGGCTGTAGAACTGTTATAACTGCTACATTAAAGATGGCGGGTAGACGACTCAAAATGGCGGCTGTTGAATGTTTCACGCATCTTTTATGGTTTTTTTATTAAAGATGGCGGCTAAAAGACTTAAACTAGCGGGTATAAGACTCAAAATAACGGCTGTAGAATGTTTCTAGCAGCTCTTATGGCTTCTATATTAAAAATGGCGGCTTTAACACTCAAAATGGCGGGTGGAAGACTCAAAATGGTGGCTAGAAGATTCAAAATGGCGGCAGTACAATTGTTCTATCTGCTACATCGATGATAGCGGCTTAAAGACTCAAAATGGCGGGTAGACAACTCAAAATGGCGGCTGTAGAACTGTTATAACTGCTACATTAAAGATGGCGGCTAAAAGACTCAAAATGGCGGGTAGACGACTCAAAATGGCGGCTGTAGAATGTTTCTAGCATCTCTTAAGTCTTCTTTATTAAAGATGGCGGCTTCAAGACTCAAAATGGCGGGTGGAAGATTCAAAATGGCGGCTAGAAGATTCAAAATGGCGGCTGCACAATTGTTCTAGCTGCTACATCGATGATAGCGGCTTAAAGACTCAAAATGGCAGGTAGAAGACTCAAATTGGCGGCTGTAGAATGTTTCTAGCAGCTCGTATGGCTTCTATATAAAGATGGCGGCTTCAAGACTCAAAATATCGGGAAAAAGACTCAAAATGGCGACTAGAAGATTCCAAATGGCGGCTGTAGAACTGTTATAGCTGCTACATTAAAGATGGCGGCTAAAAGACTCAAAATGGCGGGTAGACGACTCAAAATGGCGGCTGTAGAATGTTTCTAGCATCTCTTAAGTCTTCTTTATTAAAGATGGCGGCTTCAATACTCAAAATGGCGGGTGGAAGATTCATAATGGCGGCTAGAAGATTCAAAATGGCGGCTGCACAATTGTTCTAGCTGCTACATCGATGATACCGGCTTAAAGACTCAAAATGGCAGGTAGAAGACTCAAATTGGCGGCAGTAGAATGTTTCTAGCAGCTCGTATGGCTTCTATATAAAGATGGCGGCTTCAAGACTCAAAATATCGGGTAAAAGACTCAAAATGGCGACTAGAAGATTCAAAATGGCGCCTGTAGAACTGTTATAACTGCTACATTAAAGATGACGGGTAGACGACTCAAAATGGCGGCTGTTGAATGTTTCACGCATCTTTTATGGCTTTTTTATTAAAGATGGCGGCTAAAAGACTTAAACTAGCGGGTATAAGACTCAAAATAACGGCTGTAGAATGTTTCTAGCAGCTCTTATGGCTTCTATATTAAAAATGGCGGCTTTAACACTCAAAATGGCGGGTGGAAGACTCAAAATGGTGGCTAGAAGATTCAAAATGGCGGCAGTACAATTGTTTTATCTGCTACATCGATGATAGCGGCTTAAAGACTCAAAATGGCGGGTAGACGACTCAAAATGGCGGCTGTAGAACTGTTATAACTGCTACATTAAAGATGGCGGCTAAAAGACTCAAAATGGCGGGTAGACGACTCAAAATGGCGGCTGTAGAATGTTTCTAGCATCTCTTAAGTCTTCTTTATTAAAGATGGCGGCTTCAAAACTCAAAATGGCGGGTGGAAGATTCAAAATGGCGGCTAGAAGATTCAAAATGGCGGCTGCACAATTGTTCTAGCTGCTACATCGATGATAGCGGCTTAAAGACTCAAAATGGCAGGTAGAAGACTCAAATTGGCGGCAGTAGAATGTTTCTAGCAGCTCGTATGGCTTCTATATAAAGATGGCGGCTTCAAGACTCAAAATATCGGGAAAAAGACTCAAAATGGCGACTAGAAGATTCAAAATGGCGGCTGTAGAACTGTTATAGCTGCTACATTAAAGATGGCGGCTAAAAGACTCAAAATGGCGGCTGTAGAATGTTTCTCGCATCTTTTATGGCTTTTTTATTAAAGATGGCGGCTAAAAGACTTAAACTAGCGGGTAAAAGACTCAAAATAACGGCTGTAGAATGTTTCTAGCAGCTCTTATGGCTTCTATATTAAAGATGGCGGCTTCAAGACTCAAAATGGCGGGTGGAAGATTCAAAATGGCGGCTAGAAGATTCAAAATGGCGGCTGCACAATTGTTCTAGCTGCTACATCGATGATAGCCGCTTAAAGACTCAAAATGGCAGGTAGAAGACTCAAATTGGCGGCAGTAGAATGTTTCTAGCAGCTCGTATGTCTTCTATATAAAGATGGCGGCTTCAAGACTCAAAATATCGGGTAAAAGACTCAAAATGGCGACTAGAAGATTCAAAATGGTGGCTGTAGAACTGTTATAACTGCTACATTAAAGATGGCGGCTAAAAGACTCAAAATGGCGGGTAGACGACTCAAAATGGCGGCTGTAGAATGTTTCTCGCATCTTTTATGGCTTCTTTATTAAAGATGGCGGCTAAAAGACTTAAACTAGCGTGTATAAGACTTAAAATGGCAGCTGTAGAATGTTTCTAGCAGCTCTTATGGCTTCTATATTAAAGATGGCGGCTAAAAGACTCAAAATAGCGGGTGGAAGATTCAAAATGGCGGCTGTAGAATGTTTCTAGTAGCTCGTATGGTTTCTATATAAAGATGGCGGCTTCAAGACTTAAAATAGCGGGTAGAAGACTCAAAATGGCGGGTAGACGACTCAAAATGGCGGCTGTAGAATGTTTCTAGTAGCTCGTATGGTTTCTATATAAAGATGGCGGCTTCAAGACTTAAAATAGCGGGTAGATGACTTAAAATAGCGGGTAGAAGACTCAAAATGGCAGCTGTAGAATGTTTCTAGCAGCTCTTATGGCTTCTATATTAAAGATGGCGGCTAAAAGACTCAAAATAGCGGGTGGAAGATTCAAAATGGCGTCTAGAAGATTCAAAATGGCGGCTGTAGAACTGTTATAGCTGCTACATTAAAGATGGCGGCTAAAAGACTCAAAATGGCGGGTAGACGACTCAAAATGGCGGCTGTAGAATGTTTCTAGTAGCTCGTATGGTTTCTATATAAAGATGGCGGCTTCAAGACTTAAAATAGCGGGTAGAAGACTCAAAATGGCGGCTGTAGAATGTTTCTAGCAGCTCGTATGGCTTCTATATTAAGGATGGCGGCTAAAAGACTCAAAATGGCGGGTGGAAGACTCAAAATGGTGGCTAGAAGATTCAAAATGGCGGCAGTACAATTGTTCTAACTGCTACATCGATGATAGCGGCTTAAAGACTCAAAATGGCGGGTAGACGACTCAAAATGGCGGCTGTAGAACTGTTATAACTGCTACATTAAAGATGGCGGCTAAAAGACTCAAAATGGCGGGTAGACGACTCAAAATGGCGGCTGTAGAATGTTTCTAGCAGCTCGTATGGCTTCTATATAAAGATGGCGGCTTCAAGACTCAAAATATCGGGAAAAAGACTCAAAATGGCGACTAGAAGATTTAAAATGGCGGCTGTAGAACTGTTATAGCTGCTACATTAAAGATGGCGGCTAAAAGACTCAAAATGGCGGCTGTAGAATGTTTCTCGCATCTTTTATGGCTTTTTTATTAAAGATGGCGGCTAAAAGACTTATACTAGCGGGTATAAGACTCAAAATAACGGCTGTAGAATGTTTCTAGCAGCTCTTATGGCTTCAAGACTCAAAATGGCGGGTGGAAGATTCAAATTGGCGGCTAGAAGATTCAAAATGGCGGCTGCACAATTGTTCTAGCTGCTACATCGATGATAGCGGCTTAAAGACTCAAGATGGCAGGTAGAAGACTCAAATTGGCGGCAGTAGAATGTTTCTAGCAGCTCGTATGTCTTCTATATAAAGATGGCGGCTTCAAGACTCAAAATATCGGGTAAAAGACTCAAAATGGCGACTAAAAGATTCAAAATGGTGGCTGTAGAACTGTTATAACTGCTACATTAAAGATGGCGGCTAAAAGACTCAAAATGGCGGGTAGACGACTCAAAATGGCGGCTGTAGAATGTTTCTAGCAGCTCGTATGGCTTCTATATTAAGGATGGCGGCTAAAAGACTCAAAATGGCGGGTAGACGACTCAAAATGGCGGCTGTAGAACTGTTATAACTGCTACATTAAAGATGGCGGCTAAAAGACTCAAAATGGCGGGTAGACGACTCAAAATGGCGGCAGTAGAATGTTTCTAGCAGCTCGTATGGCTTCTATATAAAGATGGCGGCTTCAAGACTCAAAATATCGGGAAAAAGACTCAAAATGGCGACTAGAAGATTCAAAATGGCGGCTGTAGAACTGTTATAGCTGCTACATTAAAGATGGCGGCTAAAAGACTCAAAATGGCGGCTGTAGAATGTTTCTCGCAGCTCTTATGGCTTCTAAATTAAAGAGGGCGGCTTCAAGACTTAAACTAGCGGGTAAAAGACTCAAAATAACGGCTGTAGAATGTTTCTAGCAGCTCTTATGGCTTCTATATTAAAGATGGCGGCTTCAAGACTCAAAATGGCGGGTGGAAGATTCAAAATGGCGGCTAGAAGATTCAAAATGGCGGCTGCACAATTGTTCTAGCTGCTACATCGATGATAGCGGCTTAAAGACTCAAAATGGCAGGTAGAAGACTCAAATTGGCGGCAGTAGAATGTTTCTAGCAGCTCGTATGTCTTCTATATAAAGATGGCGGCTTCAAGACTCAAAATATCGGGTAAAAGACTCAAAATGGCGACTAGAAGATTCAAAATGGTGGCTGTAGAACTGTTATAACTGCTACATTAAAGATGGCGGCTAAAAGACTCAAAATGGCGGCTGTAGAATGTTTCTCGCATCTTTTATGGCTTCTTTATTAAAGATGGCGGCTAAAAGACTTAAACTAGCGTGTATAAGACTCAAAATGGCAGCTGTAGAATGTTTCTAGCAGCTCTTATGGCTTCTATATTAAAGATGGCGGCTAAAAGACTCAAAATAGCGGGTGGAAGATTCAAAATGGCGTCTAGAAGATTCAAAATGGCGGCTGTAGAACTGTTATAGCTGCTACATTAAAGATGGCGGCTAAAAGACTCAAAATGGCGGGTAGACGACTCAAAATGGCGGCTGAAGAATGTTTCTAGTAGCTCGTATGGTTTCTATATAAAGATGGCGGCTTCAAGACTTAAAATAGCGGGTAGAAGACTCAAAATGGCGGCTGTAGAATGTTTCTAGCAGCTCGTATGGCTTCTATATTAAGGATGGCGGCTAAAAGACTCAAAATGGCGGGTGGAAGACTCAAAATGGTGGCTAGAAGATTCAAAATGGCGGCAATACAATTGTTCTAACTGCTACATCGATGATAGCGGCTTAAAGACTCAAAATGGCGGGTAGACGACTCAAAATGGCGGCTGTAGAACTGTTATAACTGCTACATTAAAGATGGCGGCTAAAAGACTCAAAATGGCGGGTAGACGACTCAAATTGGCGGCTGTAGAATGTTTCTAGCAGCTCATATGGCTTCTATATAAAGATGGCGGCTTCAAGACTCAAAATATCGGGAAAAAGACTCAAAATGGCGACTAGAAGATTCAAAATGGCGGCTGTAGAACTGTTATAGCTGCTACATTAAAGATGGCGGCTAAAAGACTCAAAATGGCGGCTGTAGAATGTTTCTCGCATCTTTTATGGCTTCTTTATTAAAGATGGCGGCTAAAAGACTTAAACTAGCGTGTATAAGACTCAAAATGGCAGCTGTAGAATGTTTCTAGCAGCTCTTATGGCTTCTATATTAAAGATGGCGGCTAAAAGACTCAAAATAGCGGGTGGAAGATTCAAAATGGCGTCTAGAAGATTCAAAATGGCGGCTGTAGAACTGTTATAGCTGCTACATTAAAGATGGCGGCTAAAAGACTCAAAATGGCGGGTAGACGACTCAAAATGGCGGCTGAAGAATGTTTCTAGTAGCTCGTATGGTTTCTATATAAAGATGGCGGCTTCAAGACTTAAAATAGCGGGTAGAAGACTCAAAATGGCGGCTGTAGAATGTTTCTAGCAGCTCGTATGGCTTCTATATAAAGATGGCGGCTTCAAGACTCAAAATATCGGGAAAAAGACTCAAAATGGCGACTAGAAGATTCAAAATGGCGGCTGTAGAACTGTTATAGCTGCTACATTAAAGATGGCGGCTAAAAGACTCAAAATGGCGGCTGTAGAATGTTTCTCGCATCTTTTATGGCTTCTTTATTAAAGATGGCGGCTAAAAGACTTAAACTAGCGTGTATAAGACTCAAAATGGCAGCTGTAGAATGTTTCTAGCAGCTCTTATGGCTTCTATATTAAAGATGGCGGCTAAAAGACTCAAAATAGCGGGTGGAAGATTCAAAATGGCGTCTAGAAGATTCAAATGGCGGCTGTAGAACTGTTATAGCTGCTACATTAAAGATGGCGGCTAAAAGACTCAAAATGGCGGGTAGACGACTCAAAATGGCGGCTGAAGAATGTTTCTAGTAGCTCGTATGGCTTCTATATAAAGATGGCGGCTTCAAGACTTAAAATAGCGGGTAGAAGACTCAAAATGGCGGCTGTAGAATGTTTCTAGCAGCTCGTATGGCTTCTATATTAAGGATGGCGGCTAAAAGACTCAAAATGGCGGGTGGAAGACTCAAAATGGTGGCTAGAAGATTCAAAATGGCGGCAGTACAATTGTTCTAACTGCTACATCGATGATAGCGGCTTAAAGACTCAAAATGGCGGGTAGACGACTCAAAATGGCGGCTGTAGAACTGTTATAACTGCTACATTAAAGATGGCGGCTAAAAGACTCAAAATGGCGGGTAGACGACTCAAATTGGCGGCTGTAGAATGTTTCTAGCAGCTCGTATGGCTTCTATATAAAGATGGCGGCTTCAAGACTCAAAATATCGGGAAAAAGACTCAAAATGGCGACTAGAAGATTCAAAATGGCGGCTGTAGAACTGTTATAGCTGCTACATTAAAGATGGCGGCTAAAAGACTCAAAATGGCGGCTGTAGAATGTTTCTCGCATCTTTTATGGCTTTTTTATTAAAGATGGCGGCTAAAAGACTTAAACTAGCGGGTATAAGACTCAAAATAACGGCTGTAGAATGTTTCTAGCAGCTCTTATGGCTTCTATATTAAAGATGGCGGCTTCAAGACTCAAAATGGCGGGTGGAAGATTCAAAATGGCGGCTAGAAGATTCAAAATGGCGGCTGCACAATTGTTCTAGCTGCTACATCGATGATAGCGGTTTAAAGACTCAAAATGGCAGGTAGAAGACTCAAATTGGCGGCTGTAGAATGTTTCTAGCAGCTCGTATGTCTTCTATATAAAGATGGCGGCTTCAAGACTCAAAATATCGGGTAAAAGACTCAAAATGGCGACTAGAAGATTCAAAATGGTGGCTGTAGAACTGTTATAACTGCTACATTAAAGATGGCGGCCAAAAGACTCAAAATGGCAGGTAGACGACTCAAAATGGCGGCTGTAGAATGTTTCTCGCATCTTTTATGGCTTCTTTATTAAAGATTGCGGCTAAAAGACTCAAAATAGCGGGTGGAAGATTCAAAATGGCAGCTGTAGAATGTTTCTAGCAGCTCGTATGGCTTCTATATTAAAGATGGCGGCTAAAAGACTCAAAATGGCGGGTGGAAGACTCAAAATGGTGGCTAGAAGATTCAAAATGGCGGCAGTACAATTGTTCTAACTGCTACATCGATGATAGCGGCTTAAAGACTCAAAATGGCGGGTAGACGACTCAAAATGGCGGCTGTAGAATGTTTCTCGCATCTTTTATGGCTTTTTATTAAAGATGGCGGCTAAAAGACTCAAAATGGCGGGTAGACGACTCAAAATGGCGGCTGTAGAATGTTTCTAGTAGCTCGTATGGTTTCTATATAAAGATGGCGGCTTCAAGACTTAAAATAGCGGGTAGAAGACTCAAAATGGCGGCTGTAGAATGTTTCTAGCAGCTCGTATGGCTTCTATATTAAGGATGGCGGCTAAAAGACTCAAAATGGCGGGTGGAAGACTCAAAATGGTGGCTAGAAGATTCAAAATGGCGGCAGTACAATTGTTCTAACTGCTACATCGATGATAGCGGCTTAAAGACTCAAAATGGCGGGTAGACGACTCAAAATGGCGGCTGAAGAATGTTTCTAGTAGCTCGTATGGTTTCTATATAAAGATGGCGGCTTCAAGACTTAAAATAGCGGGTAGAAGACTCAAAATGGCGGCTGTAGAATGTTTCTAGCAGCTCGTATGGCTTCTATATTAAGGATGGCGGCTAAAAGACTCAAAATGTCGGGTGGAAGACTCAAAATGGTGGCTAGAAGATTCAAAATGGCGGCAGTACAATTGTTCTAACTGCTACATCGATGATAGCGGCTTAAAGACTCAAAATGGCGGGTAGACGACTCAAAATGGCGGCTGTAGAATGTTTCTAGCAGCTCGTATGGCTTCTATATAAAGATGGCGGCTTCAAGACTCAAAATATCGGGAAAAAGACTCAAAATGGCGACTAGAAGATTCAAAATGGCGGCTGTAGAACTGTTATAGCTGCTACATTAAAGATGGCGGCTAAAAGACTCAAAATGGCGGCTGTAGAATGTTTCTCGCATCTTTTATGGCTTTTTTATTAAAGATGGCGGCTAAAAGACTTAAACTAGCGGGTATAAGACTCAAAATAACGGCTGTAGAATGTTTCTAGCAGCTCTTATGGCTTCTATATTAAAGATGGCGGCTTCAAGACTCAAAATGGCGGGTGGAAGATTCAAAATGGCGGCTAGAAGATTCAAAATGGCGGCTGCACAATTGTTCTAGCTGCTACATCGATGATAGCGGCTTAAAGACTCAAAATGGCAGGTAGAAGACTCAAATTGGCGGCTGTAGAATGTTTCTAGCAGCTCGTATGTCTTCTATATAAAGATGGCGGCTTCAAGACTCAAAATATCGGGTAAAAGACTCAAAATGGCGACTAGAAGATTCAAAATGGTGGCTGTAGAACTGTTATAACTGCTACATTAAAGATGGCGGCCAAAAGACTCAAAATGGCAGGTAGACGACTCAAAATGGCGGCTGTAGAATGTTTCTCGCATCTTTTATGGCTTCTTTATTAAAGATTGCGGCTAAAAGACTCAAAATAGCGGGTGGAAGATTCAAAATGGCAGCTGTAGAATGTTTCTAGCAGCTCGTATGGCTTCTATATTAAAGATGGCGGCTAAAAGACTCAAAATAGCGGGTGGAAGATTCAAAATGGCGTCTAGAAGATTCAAAATGGCGGCTGTAGAACTGTTATAGCTGCTACATTAAAGATGGCGGCTAAAAGACTCAAAATGGCGGGTAGACGACTCAAAATGGCGGCTGTAGAATGTTTCTAGTAGCTCGTATGGTTTC
Source organism: Drosophila willistoni (assembly GCF_018902025.1). Lineage (NCBI taxonomy): Eukaryota > Metazoa > Arthropoda > Insecta > Diptera > Drosophilidae > Drosophila > Drosophila willistoni. Next base: position 12,915 of record NW_025814755.1, read on the forward strand.
TATATAAAGATGGCGGCTTCAAGACTTAAAATAGCGGGTAGAAGACTCAAAATGGCGGCTGTAGAATGTTTCTAGCAGCTTGTATGGCTTCTATATTAAGGATGGCGGCTAAAAGACTCAAAATGGCGGGTGGAAGACTCAAAATGGTGGCTAGAAGATTCAAAATGGAGGCAGTACAATTGTTCTAACTGCTACATCGATGATAGCGGCTTAAAGACTCAAAATGGCGGGTAGACGACTCAAAATGGCGGCTGTAGAACTGTTATAACTGCTACATTAAAGATGGCGGCTAAAAGACTCAAAATGGCGGGTAGACGACTCAAAATGGCGGCAGTAGAATGTTTCTAGCAGCTCGTATGGCTTCTATATAAAGATGGCGGCTTCAAGACTCAAAATATCGGGAAAAAGACTCAAAATGGCGACTAGAAGATTCAAAATGGCGGCTGTAGAACTGTTATAGCTGCCACATTAAAGATGGCGGCTAAAAGACTCAAAATGGCGGGTAGACGACTCAAAATGGCGGCTGTAGAATGTTTCTCGCATCTTTTATGGCTTTTTATTAAAGATGGCGGCTAAAAGACTTAAACTAGCGGGTATAAGACTCAAAATAACGGCTGTAGAATGTTTCTAGCAGCTTTTATGGCTTCTATATTAAAGATGGCGGCTTCAAGACTCAAAATATCGGGAAAAAGACTCAAAATGGCGACTAGAAGATTCAAAATGGCGTCTGTAGAACTGTTATAGCTGCTACATTAAAGATGGCGGCTAAAAGACTCAAAATGGCGGGTAGACGACTCAAAATGGCGGCTGTAGAATGTTTCTCGCATCTTTTATGGCTTTTTATTAAAGATGGCGGCTAAAAGACTCAAAATGGCGGGTAGACGACTCAAAATGGCGGCTGTAGAATGTTTCTAGTAGCTCGTATGGTTTCTATATAAAGATGGCGGCTTCAAGACTTAAAATAGCGGGTAGAAGACTCAAAATGGCGGCTGTAGAATGTTTCTAGCAGCTCGTATGGCTTCTATATTAAGGATGGCGGCTAAAAGACTCAAAATGGCGGGTGGAAGACTCAAAATGGTGGCTAGAAGATTCAAAATGGCGGCAGTACAATTGTTCTAACTGCTACATCGATGATAGCGGCTTAAAGACTCAAAATGGCGGGTAGACGACTCAAAATGGCGGCTGAAGAATGTTTCTAGTAGCTCGTATGGTTTCTATATAAAGATGGCGGCTTCAAGACTTAAAATAGCGGGTAGAAGACTCAAAATGGCGGCTGTAGAATGTTTCTAGCAGCTCGTATGGCTTCTATATTAAGGATGGCGGCTAAAAGACTCAAAATGTCGGGTGGAAGACTCAAAATGGTGGCTAGAAGATTCAAAATGGCGGCAGTACAATTGTTCTAACTGCTACATCGATGATAGCGGCTTAAAGACTCAAAATGGCGGGTAGACGACTCAAAATGGCGGCTGTAGAATGTTTCTAGCAGCTCGTATGGCTTCTATATTAAGGATGGCGGCTAAAAGACTCAAAATGGCGGGTAGACGACTCAAAATGGCGGGTGTAGAACTGTTATAACTGCTACATTAAAGATGGCGGCTAAAAGACTCAAAATGGCGGGTAGACGACTCAAAATGGCGGCAGTAGAATGTTTCTAGCAGCTCGTATGGCTTCTATATAAAGATGGCGGCTTCAAGACTCAAAATATCGGGAAAAAGACTCAAAATGGCGACTAGAAGATTCAAAATGGCGGCTGTAGAACTGTTATAGCTGCTACATTAAAGATGGCGGCTAAAAGACTCAAAATGGCGGCTGTAGAATGTTTCTCGCATCTTTTATGGCTTTTTTATTAAAGATGGCGGCTAAAAGACTTAAACTAGCGGGTATAAGACTCAAAATAACGGCTGTAGAATGTTTCTAGCAGCTCTTATGGCTTCTATATTAAAGATGGCGGCTTCAAGACTCAAAATGGCGGGTGGAAGATTCAAAATGGCGGCTAGAAGATTCAAAATGGCGGCTGCACAATTGTTCTAGCTGCTACATCGATGATAGCGGCTTAAAGACTCAAAATGGCAGGTAGAAGACTCAAATTGGCGGCTGTAGAATGTTTCTAGCAGCTCGTATGTCTTCTATATAAAGATGGCGGCTTCAAGACTCAAAATATCGGGTAAAAGACTCAAAATGGCGACTAGAAGATTCAAAATGGTGGCTGTAGAACTGTTATAACTGCTACATTAAAGATGGCGGCCAAAAGACTCAAAATGGCAGGTAGACGACTCAAAATGGCGGCTGTAGAATGTTTCTCGCATCTTTTATGGCTTCTTTATTAAAGATTGCGGCTAAAAGACTCAAAATAGCGGGTGGAAGATTCAAAATGGCAGCTGTAGAATGTTTCTAGCAGCTCGTATGGCTTCTATATTAAAGATGGCGGCTAAAAGACTCAAAATAGCGGGTGGAAGATTCAAAATGGCGTCTAGAAGATTCAAAATGGCGGCTGTAGAACTGTTATAGCTGCTACATTAAAGATGGCGGCTAAAAGACTCAAAATGGCGGGTAGACGACTCAAAATGGCGGCTGTAGAATGTTTCTAGTAGCTCGTATGGTTTCTATATAAAGATGGCGGCTTCAAGACTTAAAATAGCGGGTAGAAGACTCAAAATGGCGGCTGTAGAATGTTTCTAGCAGCTCGTATGGCTTCTATATTAAGGATGGCGGCTAAAAGACTCAAAATGGCGGGTGGAAGACTCAAAATGGTGGCTAGAAGATTCAAAATGGAGGCAGTACAATTGTTCTAACTGCTACATCGATGATAGCGGCTTAAAGACTCAAAATGGCGGGTAGACGACTCAAAATGGCGGCTGTAGAACTGTTATAACTGCTACATTAAAGATGGCGGCTAAAAGACTCAAAATGGCGGGTAGACGACTCAAAATGGCGGCAGTAGAATGTTTCTAGCAGCTCGTATGGCTTCTATATAAAGATGGCGGCTTCAAGACTCAAAATATCGGGAAAAAGACTCAAAATGGCGACTAGAAGATTCAAAATGGCGGCTGTAGAACTGTTATAGCTGCCACATTAAAGATGGCGGCTAAAAGACTCAAAATGGCGGGTAGACGACTCAAAATGGCGGCTGTAGAATGTTTCTCGCATCTTTTATGGCTTTTTATTAAAGATGGCGGCTAAAAGACTTAAACTAGCGGGTATAAGACTCAAAATAACGGCTGTAGAACGTTTCTAGCAGCTTTTATGGCTTCTATATTAAAGATGGCGGCTTTAACACTCAAAATGGCGGGTGGAAGACTTAAAATGGTGGCTAGAAGATTCAAAATGGCGGCAGCACAATTGTTCTATCTGCTACATCGATGATAGCGGCTTAAAGACTCAAAATGGCAGGTAGAAGACTCAAATTGGCGGCTGTAGAATATTTCTAGCAGCTCGTATGGCCTCTATATTAAAGATGGCGGCTTCAAGAATCGAAATAGCTGGTGGAAGACTCAAAATGGGGTCTAGAAGATTCAAAATGGCGGCTGTAGAGCTTGTATAACTGCTACATCGATGATAGCGGCTTAAAGACTCAAAATGGCGGGTAGACGACTGAAAATGGCGGCTGTAGAACTGTTATAACTGCTACATTAAAGATGGCGGCTAAAAGACTCAAAATGGCGGGTAGACGACTCAAAATGGCGGCTGTAGAATGTTTCTAGCAGCTCGTATGGCTTCTATATTAAGGATGGCGGCTAAAAGACTCAAAATGGCGGGTAGACGACTCAAAATGGCGGGTGTAGAACTGTTATAACTGCTACATTAAAGATGGCGGCTAAAAGACTCAAAATGGCGGGTAGACGACTCAAAATGGCGGCAGTAGAATGTTTCTAGCAGCTCGTATGGCTTCTATATAAAGATGGCGGCTTTAAGACTCAAAATATCGGGAAAAAGACTCAAAATGGCGACTAGAAGATTCAAAATGGCGGCTGTAGAACTGTTATAGCTGCTACATTAAAGATGGCGGCTAAAAGACTCAAAATGGCGGCTGTAGAATGTTTCTCGCATCTTTTATGGCTTTTTTATTAAAGATGGCGGCTAAAAGACTTAAACTAGCGGGTATAAGACTCAAAATAACGGCTGTAGAATGTTTCTAGCAGCTCTTATGGCATCTATATTAAAGATGGCGGCTTCAAGACTCAAAATGGCGGGTGGAAGATTCAAAATGGCGGCTAGAAGATTCAAAATGGCGGCTGCACAATTGTTCTAGCTGCTACATCGATGATAGCGGCTTAAAGACTCAAAATGGCAGGTAGAAGACTCAAATTGGCGGCTGTAGAATGTTTCTAGCAGCTCGTATGTCTTCTATATAAAGATGGCGGCTTCAAGACTCAAAATATCGGGTAAAAGACTCAAAATGGCGACTAGAAGATTCAAAATGGTGGCTGTAGAACTGTTATAACTGCTACATTAAAGATGGCGGCCAAAAGACTCAAAATGGCAGGTAGACGACTCAAAATGGCGGCTGTAGAATGTTTCTCGCATCTTTTATGGCTTCTTTATTAAAGATTGCGGCTAAAAGACTCAAAATAGCGGGTGGAAAATTCAAAATGGCAGCTGTAGAATGTTTCTAGCAGCTCGTATGGCTTCTATATTAAAGATGGCGGCTAAAAGACTCAAAATAGCGGGTGGAAGATTCAAAATGGCGTCTAGAAGATTCAAAATGGCGGCTGTAGAACTGTTATAGCTGCTACATTAAAGATGGCGGCTAAAAGACTCAAAATGGCGGGTAGACGACTCAAAATGGCGGCTGTAGAATGTTTCTAGTAGCTCGTATGGTTTCTATATAAAGATGGCGGCTTCAAGACTTAAAATAGCGGGTAGAAGACTCAAAATGGCGGCTGTAGAATGTTTCTAGCAGCTCGTATGGCTTCTATATTAAGGATGGCGGCTAAAAGACTCAAAATGGCGGGTGGAAGACTCAAAATGGTGGCTAGAAGATTCAAAATGGAGGCAGTACAATTGTTCTAACTGCTACATCGATGATAGCGGCTTAAAGACTCAAAATGGCGGGTAGACGACTCAAAATGGCGGCTGTAGAACTGTTATAACTGCTACATTAAAGATGGCGGCTAAAAGACTCAAAATGGCGGGTAGACGACTCAAAATGGCGGCAGTAGAATGTTTCTAGCAGCTCGTATGGCTTCTATATAAAGATGGCGGCTTCAAGACTCAAAATATCGGGAAAAAGACTCAAAATGGCGACTAGAAGATTCAAAATGGCGGCTGTAGAACTGTTATAGCTGCTACATTAAAGATGGCGGCTAAAAGACTCAAAATGGCGGGTAGACGACTCAAAATGGCGGCTGTAGAATGTTTCTCGCATCTTTTATGGCTTTTTATTAAAGATGGCGGCTAAAAGACTTAAACTAGCGGGTATAAGACTCAAAATAACGGCTGTAGAATGTTTCTAGCAGCTTTTATGGCTTCTATATTAAAGATGGCGGCTTTAACACTCAAAATGGCGGGTGGAAGACTTAAAATGGTGGCTAGAAGATTCAAAATGGCGGCAGCACAATTGTTCTATCTGCTACATCGATGATAGCGGCTTAAAGACTCAAAATGGCGGGTAGACGACTGAAAATGGCGGCTGTAGAACTGTTATAACTGCTACATTAAAGATGGCGGCTAAAAGACTCAAAATGGCGGGTAGACGACTCAAAATGGCGGCTGTAGAATGTTTCTAGCAGCTCGTATGGCTTCTATATTAAGGATGGCGGCTAAAAGACTCAAAATGGCGGGTAGACGACTCAAAATGGCGGGTGTAGAACTGTTATAACTGCTACATTAAAGATGGCGGCTAAAAGACTCAAAATGGCGGGTAGACGACTCAAAATGGCGGCAGTAGAATGTTTCTAGCAGCTCGTATGGCTTCTATATAAAGATGGCGGCTTTAAGACTCAAAATATCGGGAAAAAGACTCAAAATGGCGACTAGAAGATTCAAAATGGCGGCTGTAGAACTGTTATAGCTGCTACATTAAAGATGGCGGCTAAAAGACTCAAAATGGCGGCTGTAGAATGTTTCTCGCATCTTTTATGGCTTTTTTATTAAAGATGGCGGCTAAAAGACTTAAACTAGCGGGTATAAGACTCAAAATAACGGCTGTAGAATGTTTCTAGCAGCTCTTATGGCATCTATATTAAAGATGGCGGCTTCAAGACTCAAAATGGCGGGTGGAAGATTCAAAATGGCGGCTAGAAGATTCAAAATGGCGGCTGCACAATTGTTCTAGCTGCTACATCGATGATAGCGGCTTAAAGACTCAAAATGGCAGGTAGACTCAAAATGGCGGGTAGACGACTCAAAATGGCGGCTGTAGAACTGTTATAACTGCTACATTAAAGATGGCGGCTAAAAGACTCAAAATGGCGGGTAGACGACTCAAATTGGCGGCTGTAGAATGTTTCTAGCAGCTCGTATGTCTTCTATATAAAGATGGCGGCTTCAAGACTCAAAATATCGGGTAAAAGACTCAAAATGGCGACTAGAAGATTCAAAATGGTGGCTGTAGAACTGTTATAACTGCTACATTAAAGATGGCGGCCAAAAGACTCAAAATGGCAGGTAGACGACTCAAAATGGCGGCTGTAGAATGTTTCTCGCATCTTTTATGGCTTCTTTATTAAAGATTGCGGCTAAAAGACTCAAAATAGCGGGTGGAAAATTCAAAATGGCAGCTGTAGAATGTTTCTAGCAGCTCGTATGGCTTCTATATTAAAGATGGCGGCTAAAAGACTCAAAATAGCGGGTGGAAGATTCAAAATGGCGTCTAGAAGATTCAAAATGGCGGCTGTAGAACTGTTATAGCTGCTACATTAAAGATGGCGGCTAAAAGACTCAAAATGGCGGGTAGACGACTCAAAATGGCGGCTGTAGAATGTTTCTAGTAGCTCGTATGGTTTCTATATAAAGATGGCGGCTTCAAGACTTAAAATAGCGGGTAGAAGACTCAAAATGGCGGCTGTAGAATGTTTCTAGCAGCTCGTATGGCTTCTATATTAAGGATGGCGGCTAAAAGACTCAAAATGGCGGGTGGAAGACTCAAAATGGTGGCTAGAAGATTCAAAATGGAGGCAGTACAATTGTTCTAACTGCTACATCGATGATAGCGGCTTAAAGACTCAAAATGGCGGGTAGACGACTCAAAATGGCGGCTGTAGAACTGTTATAACTGCTACATTAAAGATGGCGGCTAAAAGACTCAAAATGGCGGGTAGACGACTCAAAATGGCGGCAGTAGAATGTTTCTAGCAGCTCGTATGGCTTCTATATAAAGATGGCGGCTTCAAGACTCAAAATATCGGGAAAAAGACTCAAAATGGCGACTAGAAGATTCAAAATGGCGGCTGTAGAACTGTTATAGCTGCTACATTAAAGATGGCGGCTAAAAGACTCAAAATGGCGGGTAGACGACTCAAAATGGCGGCTGTAGAATGTTTCTCGCATCTTTTATGGCTTTTTATTAAAGATGGCGGCTAAAAGACTTAAACTAGCGGGTATAAGACTCAAAATAACGGCTGTAGAATGTTTCTAGCAGCTTTTATGGCTTCTATATTAAAGATGGCGGCTTTAACACTCAAAATGGCGGGTGGAAGACTTAAAATGGTGGCTAGAAGATTCAAAATGGCGGCAGCACAATTGTTCTATCTGCTACATCGATGATAGCGGCTTAAAGACTCAAAATGGCAGGTAGAAGACTCAAATTGGCGGCTGTAGAATATTTCTAGCAGCTCGTATGGCCTCTATATTAAAGATGGCGGCTTCAAGATTCGAAATAGCTGGTGGAAGACTCAAAATGGGGTCTAGAAGATTCAAAATGACGGCTGTAGAACTGTTATAACTGCTACATTAAAGATGGCGGCTAAAAGAGTCAAAATGGCGGGTAGACGACTCAAAATGGCGGCTGTAGAATGTTTCTCGCATCTTTTATGGCTTCTTTATTAAAGATGGCGGCTAAATGACTTAAACTAGCGGGTATAAGACTCAAAATGGCGGCTGTAGAATGTTTCTATCAACTCTTATGGCTTCTAAATTAAAGATGGCGGCTTCAAGACTCAAAATGGCGGCTAAAAGACTCAAAATAGCGGGTGGAAGACTCAAAATGGCGTCTAGAAGATTCAAAATGGCGGCTGTAGAGCTTGTATAACTGCTACATCGATGATAGCGGCTTAAAGACTCAAAATGGCGGGTAGACGACTGAAAATGGCGGCTGTAGAACTGTTATAACTGCTACATTAAAGATGGCAGCTAAAAGACTCAAAACCGCGGGTAGACGACTCAAAATGGCGGCTGTGGAATGTTTCTAGTAGCTCGTATGGCTTCTATATAAAGATGGCGGCTTCAAGACTTAAAATGGCGGGTATAAGACTCAAAATGGCGGCAGTAGAATGTTTCTAGCAGCTCGTATGGCTTCTATATTAAGGATGGCGGCTAAAAGACTCAAAATGGCGGGTGGAAGACTCAAAATTGTGGCTAGAAGATTCAAAATGGCGGCAGTACAATTGTTCTAGCTGCTACATTAAAGATGGCGGCTAAAAGACTCAAAATGGCTGGTAGACGACTCAAAATGGCGGCTGTAGAATGTTTCTCGCATCTTTTATGGCTTTTTTATTAAAGATGGCGGCTAAAAGACTTAAACTAGCGGGTATAAGACTCAAAATAACGGCTGTAGAATGTTTCTAGCAGCTCTTATGGCTTCTATATTAAAGATGGCGGCTTTAACACTCAAAATGGCGGGTGGAAGACTTAAAATGGTGGCTAGAAGATTCAAAATGGCGGCAGCACAATTGTTCTATCTGCTACATCGATGATAGCGGCTTAAAGACTCAAAATGGCAGGTAGAAGACTCAAATTGGCGGCTGTAGAATATTTCTAGCAGCTCGTATGGCCTCTATATTAAAGATGGCGGCTTCAAGAATCGAAATAGCTGGTGGAAGACTCAAAATGGGGTCTAGAAGATTCAAAATGGCGGCTGTAGAACTGTTATAACTGCTACATTAAAGATGGCGGCTAAAAGACTCAAAATGGCGGGTCGACGACTCAAAATGGCGGCTGTAGAATGTTTCTCGCATCTTTTATGGCTTCTTTATTAAAGATGGCGGCTAAATGACTTAAACTAGCGGGTATAAGACACAAAATGGCGGCTGTAGAATGTTTCTATCAACTCTTATGGCTTCTAAATTAAAGATGGCGGCTTCAAGACTCAAAATGGCGGCTAAAAGACTCAAAATAGCGGGTGGAAGACTCAAAATGGCGTCTAGAAGATTCAAAATGGCGGCTGTAGAGCTTGTATAACTGCTACATCGATGATAGCGGCTTAAAGACTCAAAATGGCGGGTAGACGACTCAAAATGGCGGCTGTAGAACTGTTATAACTGCTACATTAAAGATGGCGGCTAAAAGACTCAAAATCGCGGGTAGACGACTCAAAATGGCGGCTGTAGAATGTTTCTCGCATCTCTTAAGTCTTCTTTATTAAAGATGGCGGCTTCAAGACTCAAAATGGCGGGTGGAAGATTCAAAATGGCGACTAGAAGATTCAAAATGGCGGCTGCACAATTGTTCTAGCTGCTACATCGATGATAGCGGCTTAAAGACTCAAAATGGCAGGTAGAAGACTCAAATTGGCGGCAGTAGAATGTTTCTATTAGCTCTTATGGCTTCTATATAAAGATGGCGGCTTCAAGACTCAAAATATCGGGTAAAAGACTCAAAATGGCGACTAGAAGATTCAAAATGGCGGCTGTAGAACTTTTATAACTGTTACATTAAAGATGGCGGCTAAAAGACTAGAAGATTCAAAATGGCGGCAGCACAATTGTTCTAGCTGCTACTTCGATGATAGCGGCTTAAAGACTCAAAATGGCGACTAGAAGATTCAAAATGGCGGCAGTAGAACTGTTATAACTGTTACATTAAAGATGGCGGCTAAAAGACTAGAAGATTCAAAATGGCGGCAGCACAATTGTTCTAGGTGCTACATCGATGATAGCGGCTTAAAGACTCAAAATGGCAGGTAGAAGACTCAAATTGGCGGCTGTAGAATATTTCTAGCAGCTCGTATGGCCTCTATATTAAAGATGGCGGCTTCAAGAATCGAAATAGCTGGTGGAAGACTCAAAATGGGGTCTAGAAGATTCAAAATGACGGCTGTAGAACTGTTATAACTGCTACATTAAAGATGGCGGCTAAAAGACTCAAAATGGCGGGTAGACGACTCAAAATGGCGGCTGTAGAATGTTTCTCGCATCTTTTATGGCTTCTTTATTAAAGATGGCGGCTAAATGACTTAAACTAGCGGGTATAAGACTCAAAATGGCGGCTGTAGAATGTTTCTAGCAACTCTTATGGCTTCTAAATTAAAGATGGCGGCTTCAAGACTCAAAATGGCGGCTAAAAGACTCAAAATAGCGGGTGGAAGACTCAAAATGGCGTCTAGAAGATTCAAAATGGCGGCTGTAGAGCTTGTATAACTGCTACATCGATGATAGCGGCTAAAAGACTCAAAATGGCGGGTAGACGACTCAAAATGGCGGCTGTAGAACTGTTATAACTGCTACATTAAAGATGGCGGCTAAAAGACTCAAAATCGCGGGTAGACGACTCAAAATGGCGACTGTAAAATGTTTCTAGTAGCTCGTATGGCTTCTATATAAAGATGGCGGCTTCAAGACTCAGAATAGCGGATAGAAGACTCAAAATGGCGGCTGTAGAATGTTTCTAGCAGCTCGTATGGCTTCTATATTAAGGATGGCGGCTAAAAGACTCAAAATGGCGGGTGGAAGACTCAAAATTGTGGCTAGAAGATTCAAAATGGCGGCAGTACAATTGTTCTAACTGCTACATCGATGATAGCGGCTTAAAGACTCAAAATGACGGGTAGACGACTCAAAATGGCGGCTGTAGAACTGTTATAACTGCTACATTTAAGATGGCGGCTAAAAGACTCAAAATCGCGGGTAGACGACTCAAAATGGCGGTTGTAGAATGTTTCTAGCATCTCTTAAGTCTTCTTTATTAAAGATGGCGGCTTCAAGACTAAAAGACTCAAAATCGCGGGTAGACGACTCAAAATGGCGGCTGTAGAATGTTTCTAGTAGCTCGTATGGCTTCTATATAAAGATGGCGGCTAAATGACTTAAACTAGCGGGTATAAGACTCAAAATTGCGGCTGTAGAATGTTTCTAGCAACTCTTATGGCTTCTAAATTAAAGATGGCGGCTTCAAGACTCAAAATGGCGGCTAAAAGACTCAAAATGGCGGGTGGAAGATTCAAAATGGCGACTAGAAGATTCAAAATGGCGGCTGCACAATTGTTCTAGCTGCTACATCGATGATAGCGGCTTAAAGACTCAAAATGGCAGGTAGAAGACTCAAATTGGCGGCAGTAGAATGTTTCTATTAGCTCTTATGGCTTCTATATAAAGATGGCGGCTTCAAGACTCAAAATATCGGGTAAAAGACTCAAAATGGCGACTAGAAGATTCAAAATGGCGGCTGTAGAACTTTTATAACTGTTACATTAAAGATGGCGGCTAAAAGACTAGAAGATTCAAAATGGCGGCAGCACAATTGTTCTAGCTGCTACATCGATGATAGCGGTGTTGGTGTTTAGATTATATAAAATAAGCTAACATTAAGCCAATATAATATAGAACGAATGGAAATGTATGTCAATGTTAAGTATGTAACCCGATTATAGATATCGATGGCTCATCAGTCATAAGTAGATCTGATATGGTCAGCAGTAAACAATAAAGACCTAGTTAATCAATAAAAACGTACTTTGCTGACCTAACACTATGCACTGGTGAGCTCGCTATTTTGTACTATAAAAGAAATGCATTATTCTTAGTAAGATCAGATACCAATTGTAGCTACATCGGGTGTGCATCGCTGTGTCTTTGGCCCCCATCTCTACCTTTGTAATCTCACTCCGAGGTCCACCCAATTTATGTGTTGGTTGCGACAACCTTTAGTCACTGGTTTATGTGCTAGTGCCTAGATATATATATAAATAAATAAACATTTAATAACTTCAAGAAACACTAACGTCTTTCATTGAACATTTTGGTGACCCCGACATTGGCGGCTCCAAGTTAAAAGAATAACAGACTTGGTGAAACCGTCATCAAGCGAGAACATTTGGTCAACTCAGGCGACCAATCTCTTAACAAAAAGGAAACTGGTCAACTAGGCGACTACTTTCTTTGCACGCTTTGGACACGACAATCCTAAGCGAGGGCACAAATTGATGAACATCTCACATCAATCTGGGGTCCCGACTAAAAACATCGCAATTGATTAACTTGGCAATCATTGCGGAGCCACCTTGGCAAATAAAAAAGATTTATTGGAAAACTAGGAGTTGGTTTTCCGCAACGGGGTAGCAGTGCATACCCATTGAATAAAAGTTGATCAACTAGGCGATCACTTTATAAAAAACATTTAACAACGATTTGTGTCAACGAGGCGACCAAATCATAAAAAGTTATTTTTATATAAAAAATAAAGTTTGATCAACTCAACTCTGTTGCATTCCCCGGCGTCAGCAATATCTGACCTAGTTAACTCGGTCAGTAACCCAGGTAGTACGCACGAGTATAGATTTTGGCATTGATCAGCAATTTTTTAAACAAAGAAAAGAAACTCAAAAATTGGTTTGACTGTCGTGGCAGTTATCAGTGTAAAAGAATAGGTATATTGGAAATAAAAATAAAACTATTGTTAAAACACTAATCAAAAGGCAACTTCGATTTATTTCTTATTCTTATTTGTGCTACACTTGACCAATTTTAGGAACGAGTCGGAGCGTTCCCTGTCTTTGACAAAATAAATAAACTCCCATCGGGTCAAGTACTAGTACAGATAAGCAATCACATAAGAATATAAAAGAATATGGAGGAGTTTTATAAACAGCAGACAGAACGAGGAGAGGCAATCCAGGCCTTTATTCGGAATACCAAAAAAGATTCTTTCGCCAGGAAAACGAAGCCATCTTATTTCGAGGAGAAACTTGAGCTCCTGGAATACATGTGGGAGAACTTCGAGAAATGTCATCAGGAGTTGATGGACAAATTAAATAACGTGCCAACTGAAGATGACTACTTTGTAACGGACTATTTCAGCAAAATGAAGACGGTTGTATCTAATATGGTGGAAGATTGGAAGGACCATTTGGCAAAAATAAAGCTAGAGAGGCAAGCTCGCCAACGAGAGGAAGAGCGAGTCATGATCAAACCACTGGTTCGTAAGCAAAGTGCTCTGCTGGAGTCATTGTCCAGGACATTAAGACAAATTGTGCCTGAAGATAAAATGACTTACAAATCGGTAGTCGACAAATTATGGATACAAATTGAAGAAATCCATTATGAGATTCATCGGCTAGCTGAAAATCCAGCCGAAGCCGGATACAATATAGCTACGTTTGTGGCCGCAGAAAATACAATGCTGAAATTCTGTGTGGCACCAGCAGAAAATGTAGTGATACAATCACCACCTGTATTGCAATCGATACAATCATTGCAACTACCCAAAATTCCCATTCCAAAATTTGATGGGGATTATCTGAAATGGCAACAATTTCATGACATCTATAAAAAGGTGGTTCATGAGTCAAATGCATCCACGATAGAGAAAATGTGGTACTTAAAATCAAACCTTTCTGGAGAAGCAGAGAGATTGATACGGCACCTGGAATTAACAGAAGCCAATTACAACACTGCTTGGTCAGTGTTGCAGGAACGTTTTAATAACAAACGAGCTCTAGTAACAGCCATACTGGCAAAGCTGTTTGATCACCCAAATGTGGGAAATGACGCAGCTTCTATAAAGAATTTGCATGATAACATTTTTGAATCATTGCAAGCTTTAAAAAATGTAGGCGTCAATTTGGAATCGTCAGATGCTGTCATAATGTTTCATATGACAAGAAAATTGGATAGATTCAACCACGCACTATATGAGCAATCTCTTTCCAACACAAGGGATCTGCAGGAAGTAAAGGACTTCCTATCCTTCTTGGAACAGCGCTTCCTAACATTAGAGGCGATTGGGAAACCAAGAAACGAAAATCGCAGCATTGAAAAACCAAGTCCAAGGAAGACATGCGCAACAGCATCTGGGACAAACAGTACCCTGTGTGCTTTCTGCGAAAGAGCAAAGCACAAACTCTTCCAATGTGAAAAGTTCAAAATCAAATCCGCAGCAGAGCGGCTTAATTGGGTGCAGAGACACAAATTGTGTGTCAATTGCTTCAAGCCGGACCATATGGCAAAAAATTGCTCTTGGAGGGGATGCTTTAAATGCGATAAAAAACATAACACAATGTTGCATTTAGAAACAGGCAACCAAATTGCTACATCTGCTTCTGCAGCTTCTGCGTATGGAATTGGCAGAAAATACACCCTGTTGGCAACGGCCAAGGTAGTGGTAAAAGGGATCAATGAAAGGAAAGGAGAATTTCGAGCACTCCTGGATAGCGGCTCTCAAGTAAATCTCGTCTCAGAGAGACTGGTAAAGAAGTTATCGTTAAAAATTAGCGAGACTCATGTGCATATAAATGGAGTGGGTGGTCAACCACAGATAAGCAAGGCGCGAGTAAGCTTGGTTGTAAGGTCAAGATACAACAAGTTCGCAATGCTAGTTGAGGCATTTGTATTGCCACACATAATAGGTGACCAACCCACAGAACAAATAACGCAGAAAGTCACATTACCAGACAACATTCAATTAGCGGACCCAACATTTGATAAACCCGGAAAAATTGATATGCTGTTGGGAGCTGATGATCACTATGCTATACTGCTACCAGAAAGGAGACGGGGCAATCGAAACCGTCCAACATTACAAAACTCAGAGTTTGGATGGATTGTTGCTGGCAGAATTAATATGTCAACGTCAGCTTCAATCACATGTATGGTAGGCATGACGAATCCAGAGGAATCACTGGAAAGATTCTGGCAGCTAGACACACTAGAGCCAATAAAAAGGTACAGGAGTCCGGAGGAAGAGTATTGTGAGAAATTCTTCCTCGATAACCTACACACGGCGGCGGACAATCGACTAATTGTAAAGCTTCCATTTGCTGAAGAGGCGTCATCTCTTGGAGAATCTCGGGAAGTAGCCATAAGAAGATTCATGTCATTAGAGAGGCGAATGAACCCTGACATAAAAAAGGAGTATGTAAAATTTATGTCAGAATATGAACAGCTTGGACATATGAAGCAAGTAATGGTAGAACAAATTCCCAAGAACCATTACTTTATACCGCATCATTGTGTACAAAAACCAGAAAGTACCACCACCAAGCTTAGAGTGGTATTTGATGCATCATGCAAAACGTCATCAGGAAAATCACTGAACGACATTTTATATCCTGGACCAGTTGTACAGAGTCAACTCTTCTCAATTCTTCTGCGGTTCAGGACCCACAAATATGTGTTTACGGCAGATATTGAAAAAATGTATCGTCAAGTTTGGATAAACCCTGCCGATCAATTCAATCAGATGATTGTGTGGAGAGAGGATCCAAGTCAAGAACTAAAGTTTTATCGTTTAAAAACGGTGACTTATGGAACCACGTCAGCCCCATATTTAGCGACGAAGTGTCTGGAATATTTGGCACTGAAAAACATTGAAAAATTGTCGTCTGGAGCATCAGCATTAAAAAATGACTTTTATGTTGATGATTGTCTCACAGGAGCAGACAGTTTACCAGAAGCCCTGCAAATAAGACAAGAGCTTTTAGAAATCTTGAAACCTAAGGGTTTCAACTTACGAAAATGGTGTTCAAATAGCAGTCAACTTCTAAAGGAAATTCCAAAGGAAGATACGATTGCCGACATCAATCTCGGTGACACACTGGAACAAACAAGTGTCAAAACATTGGGAATCATATGGGCACCCAAAGAAGACCAATTATGTGGAAAGGCTCAAAGACATACAAAAGGAATAACCAGACGAGTGGTGCTATCCGAAGTCGGTCAAATCTTTGATCCTCTAGGACTGTTCGCACCGGTAGTGGTAAGAGCGAAAATGTTTCTTCAACATGTTGCTACCGAACGAATTGAGATGGATGGTGACCTACCGCCGTATTTGGAGAAGCAATGGGAAGCTTATCGAGAGGATGTACAGGCACTAAACCACATGAAAATTCCAAGGCATATTTTTGATGGCAAGGTCCCCACTACAAAGGAATTGCATACATTTGTTGATGCATCAGAAAAGGCGTATGGTGCGGCAGTTTATGTCCGATCAACCTATAAAAATGGCCAAATTTCGGTCAGATTGTTGTGCGCCAAGTCGAGAGTGGCTCCCCTGGAAAAACAGACACTGCCCCGGCTGGAACTATGTGCAGCTGTACTTGGAGCTGAACTCACGGATAGAGTTCGACAGGATCTCCAATTCGGATCAGAAAGTGTGGAATCATTCCTCTGGTCAGATTCAACAGTAGTACTCTCGTGGATTAATTCACGGGCATCACATTTCCACACGTTTGTGGCTAATCGGTTGACAAAAATACACGCAGTATCACATCCAAGGCAATGGCGGCATGTGTCATCAGCGCTCAACGCAGCTGATGTTCTGTCTCGAGGCATATCAGCAGCTCAGCTTAGCACACATACATTATGGTTGTATGGACCACTATTTCTGCATGGACCACAACGTGGCTGGCCAGCACCATTTAAGCCTACAGAGCACACGATGAATACCGCTGAGAAGAAAACCAAGGTATTCAGCATGGTGACTGCCACGGCAAGCAACAAGAGTGAATGGATATATACGGTAAATCACAGAAATTCGTTTTACCGGCTACAGCGAATAGTGGCGTATGTGCTACGGTTTTGTCACAAGCAGAACAGGAAACCAACGGCTCAGTTAGAGTTGGAAGAGTTGGACCAAGCACGGAGAGTGATCATTAAGCAAATTCAAGAAACAGGATTTACATATGAATTACGGCACTTAAAGAAACGACCTGATCAACCGCTAGATCGCAAAAGCACGGTGGCAACGTTGCCACTAATACTGGATGAAGATTCAATCATACGAGTAGCAACTAGGCTACAACAAGCACCAGTATCAACGGAAACAAGGAATCCATATCTCTTGCCGTATAATGATCCGGTGGTAAAAATGATGCTACGGAAACTTCATGAAGGGAATCTTCATTGTGGACATGAGGCACTACGCGGAATAGCTCGGCAACAGTACCACATCATTAAGGTGAAACCGATGGTCCGGAATGTGATCCAGGGCTGCGTAGTATGCACCAAGTACCGGCCGCAGTTCTTTAAACAAGTCATGGGTGACTTACCTGAGCATCGGGTATCTCAGAATAGACCCTTTCTCAATGCCGGAGTAGACTATTGTGGACCATTCTGGATCCACCATAAGGTTCGAGGAAAACGTCCCGACAAAGCCTACATTGCAGTATTTGTATGCTTTGCAACCAAGGCAGTACACTTGGAGTTGGTCGGAGACCTGTCCACCTCCTCATTTGTGGGCGCGCTTCAGCGCTTTATTGGGCGCAGAGGAAGATGCCAGACATTATACTGCGATAATGCAACAAACTTTGTTGGAGCAAACAACCAACTTAAGGAACTGACCGATACAATACACTCAGAAACGGCAGCAGGTAGTATCAAGGAATTTTGCAATCAAAAAGGAGTGCAATTTAAGTTCATACCACCACGGTCTCCACATTTCGGAGGATTATGGGAAGCTGCGGTAAAGTCCGCTAAGCATTTACTGTTGAAAAACGTATCGACAGCAAACTTAACGTTCGAACAACTGTCTACCATCATTGTCAATGTTGAAGCAGTGCTGAACTCTCGTCCGTTAACGCCAAACTCAGACGATCCCAACGACTTAACAGCTCTAACCCCAGGCCACCTATTGATCGGAGAACCATTAGTAGCCCAACCAGATGCAGAGCCAATAACACAGCGATCGATTCCAGAGCAATGGGAATTAGTGCAACGGCTTAAGCATACATTCTGGACACAATGGTCTCAAGAGTACCTACAAGAACTGCAGGGTACATCCAAGTGGAAAAAACCATATAACAATGTCAAAGAAGGCATGATGGTAATTCTAAAGGAGGATAATGTGCCAATTTTGCAGTGGCCAATTGGACGAATTGTTAAACTATATCCAGGCCTGGATGGATACGTCCGCGTGGTAGACGTTAAAACAGCCAGAGGCACCTACAAGCGGGCTATCCATAAATTGGCCCCCTTGCTTAGAGAGACGGCGACAAAACGTAAAATCGAGGCAGATGACACAGAATCGAATTCCCAAAAAGACCCTGGTATCGAGGACAACGCAGAACCAAAAACAAAAAGACGCTTATCGATCGGTCTGCCACCGTTGGCAATGACGATCTGCCTAATGCTGTTATTATTGCCTATAGCATTTGCTCAAAGAACTAATATAACTCGATTCAACCCCAAACCAGGCATATACTATGAAAGTATTGGCACAGGAAGGATGGCAACGTCTGACTGGACTATTGTGGCATTCTACGATCTCGAACCATATTGGGCCGACCTGAAGACATTTTCAGACTGAGTAGTAAAGGTTGGAGAAATATGCGTGTTAATGAAGGTTCCAGAGGCATGCACCGCAATGCAGAGGCACTTCGAGCATGTCAACTCAGAGCTACGGACAGGAAATGATCTCCTTCACATAGAACGCCAACGACGATCGCCCTTAGATATAATTGGGAACATTGCGAACGGCTTATTTGGTGTGCTGGACTCAAAGTATGCAACAGAGATGTCAGGCACCATACGAAAGGTTAAATCAAATGAAGATTACTTATTGAACTTGCTGCAAAATCAGACATCTGTAATTGATTCAACGATAAATATCATTAAGCGAGATGAAGCCACAATTGAAAATCAGATGAAACTAATGGAACAACAAATGAACGACATGACCAAGGTCCAGGACAATGCAGTAAAGGCATTGCAATGGTATATCACGCTAACTACTCAGATGACAGTTATTGCAGGGAATTTGCAACGAATTTAAACCGAAATTTCCCGAGTATTTACAGATGCCCATCATAGCAAAATAAGCCCGTTACTACTATCACCAGGCCAGCTTCGGGAACATCTGAACCAACTGAAGAGGCATCTTCCGTTTGGTTTGGATTTGCCAGTTCCAGATAACGACGTCTTGCAATTATATGGCTTAATGAAGGCACAAGGCACAATCGCAAACAATCATGTGATATTTAAGGTCACATTTCCATTAGTGGCAACGCAGGCAGTGCAACTGTATAACCTGGTACCCATTCCAGCAATTGGAACTCATGGGATTGTAATCATGAACATTAAAATTCCCATCATTGCTGTCAACAAGGAACAGAATCAATACATTGGGCTCTCAAGAGCCGATTTGGAACAATGCCATCAGCTCAACAACGAGCAATATATTTGTTTTGATAAACAAACGACGTTTTCGGGTAATAGCAACTGTGAGTTCCAGCTATTCAAAAACACAAAATCATCAACTTGCCAAATACAACACACAAACAGATCATTCGTGTGGTACGACATGTATCACAAAAATCAGTGGATTTTTGCCACCACTAGACCAATTGAACTCGCAGTGACCTGTGACGATAATATACAAGATGTCACTATTAAGAGACTGGATTGTTAACTCTAGACCCGACGTGTACAGCTAGGAGTTCTGCTATACGAATAACAGGTCACCGTATAACTACGACAGACACAATGAAATTGTCATATGTCCGATTTGGCAACTTCAGCATTGGCCCAACAAAAGTAGCGCCAACAACAACACAATTCACAAAGATGCAGCTAAGCTACGACGAACTAAGCAACATTCAAGGAAAACTGGAAACTAAGCAAAACTGGAAATTGCCAGAAGACCCCAGCCAGCCGGCTCACCATGTTATAGTCTCCTACGTAGCGCTAACAATACCATTGGTTCTTGTGATGGTATATGGAATAAAAAGATGCTCACAACCCCCAAGACACAAT
>NW_025814756.1:0-31182 GCF_018902025.1 Drosophila willistoni
ACTATGCGCAGTACGTTTCAAGTGGCCCCTACGACACCAGGACAAAGCCTGTTACGCGCGAGCCCAAGCAGATAACTGCCCACCTCCCACCCGACCGACCGAGGGGTGCAGCCGTATAACGCACGGCACGAATCGCGTGGACAAAATACGCAATAGAAAAGACAGACAAACACATAATACTATAGCTATTCTATTAACTAAATGGGATAGGATAGATGTTTTAAGCATATTAATAGAAAACTCTGAGCCGATTACAGGGGATAGAGATTGTAATCAGAGCAGAGGACCCTAAAAGGTTCATGCATAGCATAGTTGAAGAACAACGACTAAGGGATAAAGGTATCAAAGGATGTCTACTCTGTCTACATGGTACCGACAGATTCACCTGAGCTAATAACTCAGGCGAGTCGATATCACCAATTAGGAGCTTGTGCATAAAAATGACACCAAGCATAATTCTACGGTTAGTTAGGACGGAAGGTTAATCAAGAGAAGTCTACTAGAATACGAAGGCAAATGGACATTGCGATCCCAGTTTTAAGCCACGAAGAGCAAATAGCAAGAACTGCTTTTGAACGGATTCTAGTCTAATCTGGTGCGACTCATATTGAGGTGACCAAATGCAAGATCCATACTCTAAAATAGGACGGACAAGCGAAGTAAAAAGAACTTTAGTTGTATAGGGGTCATCAAATTCTTTTGACCATCTTTTAATGAAACCCAGGACACTCATGGCCTTTGCGACCGTGGTGGAAATATGGGTGTTAAAATTTAACTTATGGTCCATAAGTACGCCCAAATCATTCATATTATTTAGACGTTCTAAAGAGCTGTTGTTTAGAAAATAAGTGACCAGTTGAGGAGAGTTACGAAAAAAAGTCATTACCTTACATTTGTAGTGTTAAGATTTAGTAGATTAAACTGGCACCAGGATTGAAAGTTTTAAGATCAGCTTGTAGCTGACTAAATGAATCTGTATCTTTATAAGTAAGACAAAGCTTGACATCGTCAGCATACATAAGCACACGCGAATGAACAATGACTGATGGAAGATCGTTAATAATAGTGTGAAGAGCAGAGGGCCAAGATGACTACCTTGAGGTACACCAGAAGTCACAGAAATGGAAACGGAAAACGAAGTATCTTCTGTTTTCTATTTGTTAAATATTCTCGAACCCAAGAAAGGAAAAGGGGTGGAAAACCAATGTCGCTCAGCTTAGAAAGTAATAGGGTATGATTAACGGAATCAAAGGCTTTGCTGAAGTCAGTGTATATGACATCAGTTTGTTTACCATTTTGAACCCCTTGATAATTATTGATGTAAATTCTAAAAGGTTAGTGGTTGTAGATCTACGTTTCACAAACCCATGTTGGGATGGCGAAATAATAGAGCTGCAAAAATGTTGCAATTGAGAAGTTATAATTTTCTCAAAAGCTTTCGGAATAGCGGACAATTTTGAGATACCTCTATAGTTAGAGGCTTCGGACTTTTTGCCATTTTTATGCAGAGGAATAATATACGACTCCTTCCAAATAGATGGAAAAGAGGAAGATTCTACAGACAATAGAAACAATTTTAAAATGGGTTTACATAATGCGTTTGCACAGAACCTGAGTACACATCCAGGAATACCGTCTGGCCCCGGAGAATAACAGGTTTAACTAATTTAAGTTCGCTAAGAATAGAACTTTCATCAATCACTGGATTGAAAATGCAATTAGCCTTTTTTAAATGATAAGGATACGGACTTGCTCGATATTCCGTTGAGGAATAGGTTGTTTTGAAAAAACTCGCAAACATATCGGCAATTGCCTGATAAGTGCTCGCTTTTTTATTTTGAAAAGACAAAAAAGATGGGTGCACAGAGGTCTTACGTTTAGAATTAACAAAATTATAAAATTGTTTAGGTTCAGAAGAAAACTGAAGCTTACACCGCTGAAGATAATTTTTATAGCATTGTGTATTAAGCATCATGAATTTTGAACGAGCGAATGTATACAGAGCATAATCTGATGAACGACGTGTTTTTTGAAACTTCTTATAATATCGTGTCTTCACATTTTTCAAATTGGATAGCTCGCGAGAGAACCAGGGAGGTTTGTTAAGCCGCTCCAGCCTACCAAGAGGCACACAAATATCAAAGAGTGAATTCAGAGTATCATAGAAAAAAACGAACAGCCGAGTTCATATCACTACAATTGTACATATAAGACCAATCGGTAGTACCAATGTTTTCAT
Source organism: Drosophila willistoni (assembly GCF_018902025.1). NCBI lineage: Eukaryota > Metazoa > Arthropoda > Insecta > Diptera > Drosophilidae > Drosophila > Drosophila willistoni. The sequence continues at coordinate 2,240 of NW_025814756.1, forward strand.
TAAGGCTGGCAAAGTCAGTCTTACGAAAGCACCTAGTTAGAGGTAACTCATTTGAACCAAGTAATGGTGAAAGCAAGGGCAAATCAATTTTTAAATTTAATGTAGGATGAAATTTGTCTTCTGGAAGAACAAATGGTTCGATCCTAGAAACCTCACAATAAAAAGAATCCAATACAAAAATAACATCTAACGATTTTCCATTAGAATTTAAGACAGGATTGACTTGGGATAAAGATAAGCCTAGAAGGCCATCAATAAAGTCATGTGACAAAGAGGGCAGCAACGTGGTAGATTCATCTGTTAGTGACCATGCTAAAGCGGGTAAATTAAAATCACTACAACTATGAGCATGTCTTGACTCGAAACTAAAGAGGAGACAAACTGAATTGCCTCTAAATGATTTAAATATACCACCATGTCTGACAATGGTGGAATATAGGAACAGGTAATGAAAGCATTAAAAGATTTAAAATTTACTTTAACACCGACAAACTCAATCTCCTGGGTACTAGAAAATTGAATCATTTCAGATGATAAAGCAGCATCAACAGCTATCGGAACGCCACCACCTATGCGAGAAATCCGGTCATGTCTAAAAATAGAAAAGTTTGTGGAAAAAACCGATGCATCAGCAATATCAGGTTTTAGCCACGTCTCTGTGAAAGCTAGAATGTTATGCTCAAAAGAAAGACTATCTACATATAGATTAGGAAGTTTAGATTTCAGTCCTCTAACGTTCTGGTAACCCAGGTTAAGGGACGAAGCTAGTTTTTTGACATACCAGCAGATGCTGATGTGGCAGGAATAGTATTAGTTGTTGTTGTAGGCAAGCGAATCGGTTGCCGATTTTTCTTTTTTACAGTATATTCCTTAACTATTATATGTTTAGGCCAAAAATCTTCTCGACATATAGTGTCGAAGATATTGGCAGAAACACTAATTTTAAAGGACGAAATGTCCCGAGAATAAGAAAATTTAAACTTCTCCACCGCAATATTCGAGACGTTAACTTTCTTCCGAATATAGGCTATTACATCATCAGATGTGCCAACAGGGTCTAGCCTAGAAACAAATATATGTTTCTTTGGTGGTATGCCAACGAGAGGCCGCGGTCCCGAAGCGTGAGCCGCAGTAGTAACGTTGGACAAGTCACCCACTGCAGTAGTCAACTTGTTTACGGGGCCCTCAATACTTTTAGAACTATCGGCAATTTCCATTGGAATGGGTAATTGCCCAGACACATCGGACACTACAATAGGCATCGTTTTTAAGAGATCATTCCCAGGTGATACCGGTAATTCATTACTAATAGCATAAGAGCCCACAACCGGGCTCTTAAACGATATCAATTGCTGTACATTAGGAGTGGACGGTGCATGAGACCGGTCGGGGACGATAAGAGACGCTGGCGGATCTACAGATACAGAAACACCCCAAGGACTGGTCCTTTTACGTTTCGGAGACTCATTCATAAGCGATAAACTTCTGAACTGAGTCTCCACCGCAGTAAACTCCGCTTGGAGTTTATTAAACCTGCCCTTAAAGTGTCAAAACTATCTCTAGTCCGCCTCATGAAAGAGCGCATCTCATTCTCGACCTCCGGCAAGCATCACATCCATATTTTAAGCCACCACCTTTAGCAATAGACTCCTTGATTCTGCCTGTGTAACCTGCACACTTAACGTGAACCGCATTGTCACACAACCAGCAAAGAATATAATCATGGAAGTCAACCGCATTAGTGGCAACTATGCAATTATTTTTTGAGCAGACAACCATTTTATCAAAAGTTTAATTTAATTACAAAAGGAAATACAAAAAAATAAAAATAAAAATTAAAAGGTAAAAAATCTGTGTATAAGAATATACTGACCAGTTCGGACACAAGGGTTAATGTGCAGAGTAAGCCTTCACAACTAAAGAATAAAAAGAAATGAAAACACAAAAACAAAAACACGTATCACAGAGTCGCGGCTAGGCAAAAGACGAGAGCGCAAATCAATCAAGAATAGGAAAGAGCGGGAGAGCGCGTCAAATTGAACACATGCAACAACAATTTGTACGCAAGAGCGCGAGAGTTAGTTAAAACGGTAAAGACACAAAAGCAAAAGAGATAAACAAAACAACAACACCGCTAATGCAAGTATTGTTGTAAGTTTTGATTTTATTTAAATTTAAACAAAAACGACAGCAAGAACTCGCGAAATGAAAATAAAATTCGGATGTTGTAATTATTATTAATTAAACCGATAATTTAAGAGTTATGTAAAAGTATTTAATCGCGAGAAAAATAAAAGTTGATAAGCGCAAAAAAAACACGTCCGTCCTCTGCAACGAGTGAAAGTGATGAGTCTTTTAGACGTAATCTTTAATATAGAAGCCCTACGAGCTGATGGAACCCTTGTACAGGCGCCATTTTGAGTCTTCTACTCGCCATTTTGAGGCTTTAAGCCGCTATCTTTGATGTAGAAGGTAGAACAATTTTACAGCCGTCATTTTGAATCTTCTAGCAGTCATTCGTTATATAGAAGCCACACGAGCTGCTGGAACCATTCTACAGCCGCTATTTTGAGTCTTCCACCCGCCATTTTGATTCTTTAAGCCGATATCTTTGATGTAGCAGCTAGAACAATTCTACACCCGCCATTTTGAATCTTCTAACCGTGATTTTGAGTCTTCCACCCGCCATTTTTAGTGTTTTAGCCACCATCTTTTAGTTAAGATAATATAAAGAATATAGAAGCCATACGAGCTGCTGGAACCATTCTACAGCCGCTATTTTGAGTCTTCCACCCGCCATTTTGAGTCTTTAAGCCGCTATCTTTGATGTAGAAGGTAGAACAATTTTACAGCCGTTATTTTGAATCTTCTAGCGGCCATTCGTTATATAGAAGCCATACGACCTGCTGGAACCCTTGTACAGCCGCCATTTTGAGTCTTCTACTCGCCATTTTGAAGCTTTTAGCAGCTATCTTTAATATAGAAGCCATACGAGCTACTAGAACCATTCTACAGCCGCCATTTGGAGTCTTGTACCCGCCATTTTGAGTCTTTAAGCCGCTATCTTTGATGTAGCGATTGTACAATTCTAAAGACTCTATTTTGAATCTTCTAGTCGCCATTTTGAGTCTTTAAGACACTATTTTTAATGTAGTAGTTAGAACAATTCTAAAGACTCTATTTTGAATCTTCTATCCGCCATTTTGAGTCTTCCACCCGCCATTTTGAGTCTTTAAGCCGCTATCCTTGATGTAGAAGGTAGAACAATTTTACAGCCGTCATTTTGAATCTTCTAGCGGCCATTCGTTATATAGAAGCCATACGAGCTGCTGGAACCATTCTACAGCCGCTATTTTGAGTCTTCCACCCGCCATTTTGAGTCTTTAAGCCGATATCTTTGATGTAGCAGCTAGAACAATTCTACAGCCTCCATTTTGAATCTTCTAACCGCCATTTTGAGTCTTCCTCCCGCCATTTTTTGTGTTTTAGCCGTCATCTTTTATTAAATATAATATATAGAATATAGAAGACATACGAGCTGCTGGAACCATTCTACAGCCGCCATTTTGAGTCTTTAAGCCGCTATTTTGAGTCTTTAAGTCGCTATCTTTGATGTAGCAGGTAAAACAATTCTACAGCCGTCATTTTGATTCTTCTAGCGGCCATTTTTAATATAGAATCCATACGAGCTGCTGGAACCATTGTACAGCCACCATTTCGATACTTCTAGTCGCCACTTTGAGTCTTTAAGCCGCTATCTTTGATGAAGCAGCTTGAACAATTCTACAGCAGACATTTTGAATCTTCTACCCGCCATTTTGAGTCTTCCACTCGCCATTTTGAGGATTTTAGCCGCCATTTTTAATGTAGAATCCATACGAGCTGCTGGAACCATCCTACTGCCGCCATTTTGAGTCTTCTACCCGCCATTTTGAGTCTTTAAGACGCTATCTTTGATGTAGCAGTTAGAACAATTCTAAAGCCCCCATTTTGAATCTTCTATTCGCCATTTTGAGTCTTCCACCCTCCATTTTGAGTCTTTAAGCCGCTGTCTTTGATGTAGCAGGTAAAACAATTATACAGCCGTCATTTTGAATCTTCTAGCGGCCATTTTTAATATAGAATCCATACGAGCTGCTGGAACCATCCTACTGCCGCCATTTTGAGTCTTCTACCCGCCATTTTGAGTCTTTAAGACGCTATCTTTGATGTAGCAGTTAGAACAATTCTAAAGCCCCCATTTTGAGTCTTCTACCCGCCATTTTGAGTCTTTAAGACGCTATCTTTGATGTAGCAGATTGAACAATTCTAAAGACTCTATTTTAAATCTTCTAGTCGCCATTTTGAGTCTTCCACTCGCCATTTTGAGTCTTTTTACGATAGCGGACGTTGACGATACTATGCGCAGTACGTTCAAGTGGCCCCTACGACACCAGGACAAAGCCTGTTACGCGCGAGCCCAAGCAGATAACTGCCCACCTCCCACCCGACCGACCGAGGGGTGCAGCCGTATAACGCACGGCACGAATCGCGTGGACAAAATACGCAATAGAAAAGACAGACAAACACATAATACTATAGCTATCTATTAACTAAATGGGATAGGATAGATGTTTTAAGCATATTAATAGAAAACTCTGAGCCGATTACAGGGGATAGAAGATTGTAATCAGAGCAGAGGACCCTAAAAGGTTCATGCATAGCATAGTTTGAAGAACAACGACTAAGGGATAAAGGTATCAAAGGATGTCTACTCTGTCTACATGGTACCGACAGATTCACCTGAGCTAATAACTCAGGCGAGTCGATATCACCAATTAGGAGCTTGTGCATAAAAATGACACCAAGCATTCTACGGTTAGTTAGGGACGGAAGGTTAATCAAGAGAATCTACTAGAATACGAAGGCAAATGACATTGCGATCCCAGTTTAAGCCACGAAGAGCAAATAGCAAGAACTGCTTTTGAACGGATTCTAGTCTAATCTGGTGCGACTCATATTGAGGTGACCAAATGCAAGATCCATACTCTAAAATAGGACGGACAAGCGAAGTAAAAAGAACTTTAGTTGTATAGGGGTCATCAAATTCTTTTGACCATCTTTTAATGAAACCCAGGACACTCATGGCCTTTGCGACCGTGGTGGAAATATGGGTGTTAAAATTTAACTTATGGTCCATAAGTACGCCCAAATCATTCATATTATTTAGACGTTCTAAAGGCTGTTGTTTAGAAAATAAGTGACCAGTTGAGGAGAGTTACGAAAAAAAGTCATTACCTTACATTTGGTAGTGTTAAGATTTAGTAGATTAAACTGGCACCAGGATTGAAAGTTTTTAAGATCAGCTTGTAGCCGACTAAATGAATCTGTATCTTTATAAGTAAGACAAAGCTTGACATCGTCAGCATACATAAGCACACGCGAATGAACAATGACTGATGGAAGATCGTTAATAAATAGTGTGAAGAGCAGAGGGCCAAGATGACTACCTTGAGGTACACCAGAAGTCACAGAAATGGAAACGGAAAAAGAAGACTTAAAAAGTACCTGCTGTTTTCTATTTGTTAAATATTCTCGAACCCAAGAAAGGAAAAGGGGTGGAAAACCAATGTCGCTCAGCTTAGAAAGTAATAGGGTATGATTAACGGAATCAAAGGCTTTGCTGAAGTCAGTGTATATGACATCAGTTTGTTTACCATTTTTGAACCCCTTGACAATTATTGATGTAAATTCTGAAAGGTTAGTGGTTGTAGATCTACGTTTCACAAACCCATGTTGGGATGGCGAAATAATAGAGCTGCAAAAATGTTGCAATTGAGAAGTTATAATTTTCTCAAAAGCTTTCGGAATAGCGGACAATTTTGAGATACCTCTATAGTTAGAGGCTTCGGACTTTTTGCCATTTTTATGCAGAGGAATAATATACGACTCCTTCCAAATAGATGGAAAAGAGGAAGATTCTACAGACAATAGAAACAATTTTAAAATGGGTTTACATAATGCGTTTGCACAGAACCTGAGTACACATCCAGGAATACCGTCTGGCCCCGGAGAATAAACAGGTTTAACTAATTTAAGTTCGCTAAGAATAGAACTTTCATCAATCACTGGATTGAAAATGCAATTAGCCTTTTTTAAATGATAAGGATACGGACTTGCTCGATATTCCGTTGAGGAATAAGTTGTTTTGAAAAAACTCGCAAACATATCGGCAATTGCCTGATCAGTGCTCGCTTTTTTATTTTGAAAAGACAAAAAAGATGGGTGCACAGAGGTCTTACGTTTAGAATTAACAAAATTATAAAATTGTTTAGGTCAGAAGAAAACTGAAGCTTACACCGCTGAAGATAATTCTTATAGCATTGTGTATTAAGCATCATGAATTTTGAACGAGCGAATGTATACAGAGCATAATCTGATGAACGACGTGTTTTTTGAAACTTCTTATAATATCGTGTCTTCACATTTTTCAAATTGGGTAGCTCGCGAGAGAACCAGGGAGGTTTGTTAAGCCGCTCCAGCCTACCAAGAGGCACACAAATATCAAAGAGTGAATTCAGAGTATCATAAAAAACGAACAGCCGAGTTCATATCACTACAATTGTACAGATAAGACCAATCGGTAGTACCAATGTTTTCATTAAGGCTGGCAAAGTCAGTCTTACGAAAGCACCTAGTTAGAGGTAACTCATTTGAACCAAGTAATGGTGAAAGCAAGGGCAAATCAATTTTTAAATTTAATGTAGGATGAAATTTGTCTTCTGGAAGAACAAATGGTTCGATCCTAGAAACCTCACAATAAAAAGAATCCAATACAAAAATAACATCTAACGATTTTCCATTAGAATTTAAGACAGGATTGACTTGGGATAAAGATAAGCCTAGAAGGCCATCAATAAAGTCATGTGACAAAGAGGGCAGCAACGTGGTAGATTCATCTGTTAGTGACCATGCTAAAGCGGGTAAATTAAAATCACCTACAACTATGAGCATGTCTTGACTCGAAACTAAAGAGGAGACAAACTGAATTGCCTCTAAATGATTTAAATATACCACCATGTCTGACAATGGTGGAATATAGGAACAGGTAATGAAAGCATTAAAAGATTTAAAATTTACTTTAACACCGACAAACTCAATCTCCTGGGTACTAGAAAATTGAATCATTTCAGATGATAAAGCAGCATCAACAGCTATCGGAACGCCACCACCTATGCGAGAAATCCGGTCACGTCTAAAATAGAAAAGTTTGTGGAAAAAACCGATGCATCAGCAATATCAGGTTTTAGCCACGTCTCTGTGAAAGCTAGAATGTTATGCTCAAAAGAAAGACTATCTACATATAGATTAGGAAGTTTAGATTTCAGTCCTCTAACGTTCTGGTAACCCAGGTTAAGGGACGAAGCTAGTTTTTTGACATACCAGCAGATGCTGATGTGGCAGGAATAGTATTAGTTGTTGTTGTAGGCAAGCGAATCGGTTGCCGATTTTTCTTTTTTACAGTATATTCCTTAACTATTATATGTTTAGGCCAAAAATCTTCTCGACATATAGTGTCGAAGATATTGGCAGAAACACTAATTTTAAAGGACGAAATGTCCCGAGAATAAGAAAATTTAAACTTCTCCACCGCAATATTCGAGACGTTAACTTTCTTCCGAATATAGGCTATTACATCATCAGATGTGACAACAGGGTCTAGCCTAGAAACAAATATATGTTTCTTTGGTGGTATGCCAACGAGAGGCCGCGGTCCCGAAGCGTCAGCCGCAGTAGTAACGTTGGACAAGTCACCCACTGCAGCAGTCAACTTGTTTACGGGGCCCTCAATACTTTTAGAACTATCGGCAATTTCCATTGGAATGGGTAATTGCCCAGACACATCGGACACTACAATAGGCATCGTTTTTAAGAGATCATTCCCAGGTGATACCGGTAATTCATTACTAATAGCATAAACCACAACCGGGCTCTTAAACGATATCAATTGCTGTACATTAGGAGTGGACGGTGCATGAGACCGGTCGGGGACGATAAGAGACGCTGGCGGATCTACAGATACAGAAACACCCCAAGGACTGGTCCTTTTACGTTTCGGAGACTCATTCATAAGCGATAAACTTCTGAACTGAGTCTCCACCGCAGTAAACTCCGCTTGGAGTTTATTAAAACCTGCCCTTAAAGTGTCAAAACTATCTCTAGTCCGCCTCATGAAAGAGCGCATCTCATTCTCGACCTCCGGCAAGCATCACATCCATATTTTAAGCCACCACCTTTAGCAATAGACTCCTTGATTCTGCCTGTGTAACCTGCACACTTAACGTGAACCGCATTGTCACACAACCAGCAAAGAATATAATCATGGGAGTCAACCGCATTAGTGGCAACTATGCAATATTTTTGAGCAGACAACCATTTTATCAAAAGTTTAATTTAATTACAAAAGGAAATACAAAAAAATAAAAATAAAAATTCTAAAGGTAAAAAATCTGTGTATAAGAATATACTGACCAGTTCTGACACAAGGGTTAATGTGCAGAGTAAGCCTTCACAACTAAAGAATAAAAAGATATGAAAACACAAAAACAAAAACACGTATCACAGAGTCGCGGGTAGGCAAAAGACGAGAGCGCAAATCAATCAAGAAAGGAAAGAGCGGGAGAGCGCGTCAATTGAACACATGCAACAACAATTTGTACGCAAGAGCGCGAGAGTTAGTTAAAACGGTAAAGACACAAAAGCAAAAGAGATAAACAAAACAACAACACCGCTAATGCAAGTATTGTTGTAAGTTTTGATTTTATTTAAATTTAAACGAAAACGACAGCAAGAACTCGCGAAATGAAAATAAAATTCGGATGTTGTAATTATTATTAATTAAACCGATAATTTAAGAGTTATGTAAAAGTATTTAATCGCGAGAAAAAATAAAAGTTGATAAGCGCAAAAAAAACACGTCCGTCCTCTGCAACGAGTGAAAGTGATGAGTCTTTTAGACGCAATCTTTAATATAGAAGCCTACGAGCTGATGGAACCCTTGTACAGGCGCCATTTTGAGTCTTTTACTCGCCATTTTGAGGCTTTAAGCCGCTATCTTTGATGTAGAAGGTAGAACAATTTTACAGCCGTCATTTTGAATCTTCTAGCAGTCATTCGTTATATAGAAGCCACACGAGCTGCTGGAACCATTCTACAGCCGCTATTTTGAGTCTTCCACCCGCCATTTTGATTCTTTAAGCCGATATATTTGATGTAGCAGCTAGAACAATTCTACACCCGCCATTTTGAAGCTTCTAACCGTGATTTTGAGTCTTCCACCGCCATTTTAGTGTTTTACCACCATCTTTTAGTTAAGATAATACAAGGGAATATAGAAGCCATAAGAGCTGCTGGAACCATTATACAGCCGCTATTTTGAGTCTTCCACCCGCCATTTTGAGTCTTTAAGCCGCTATCTTCGATGTAGAAGGTAGAACAATTTTACAGCCGTTATTTTGAATCTTCTAGCGGCCATTCGTTATATAGAAGCCATACGACCTGCTGGAACCCTTGTACAGCCGCCATTTTGAGTCTTCTACTCGCCATTTTGAAGCTTTTAGCAGCTATCTTTAATATAGAAGCCATACGAGCTACTAGAACCATTCTACAGCCGCCATTTTGAGTCTTTCACCCGCCATTTTGAGTCTTTAAGCCGATATCTTTGATGTAGCAGCAAGAACAATTCTACACCCGCCATTTTGAATTTTCTAACCGTGATTTTGAGTCTTCCACCCGCCATTTTTAGTGTTTTAGCCACCATCTTTTAGTTAAGATAATATAAAGAATATAGAAGCCATACAAGCCATTAAGGGACGAAGCTAGTTTTTTGACATACCAGCAGATGCTGATGTGGCAGGAATAGTATTAGTTGTTGTTGTAGGCAAGCGAATCGGTTGCCGATTTTTCTTTTTTACAGTATATTCCTTAACTATTATATGTTTAGGCCAAAAATCTTCTCGACATATAGTGTCGAAGATATTGCAGAAACACTAATTTTAAAGGACGAAATGTCCCGAGAATAAGAAATTTAAACTTCTCCACCGCAATATTCGAGACGTTAACTTTCTTCCGAATATAGGCTATTACATCATCAGATGTGACAACAGGGTCTAGCCTAGAAACAAATATATGTTCTTTGGTGGTATGCCAACGAGAGGCCGCGGTCCCGAAGCGTCAGCCGCAGTAGTAACGTTGGACAAGTCACCCACTGCAGCAGTCAACTGTTTACGGGCCCTCAATACTTTTAGAACTATCGGCAATTTCCATTGGAATGGGTAATTGCCCAGACACATCGGACACTACAATAGGCATCGTTTTTAAGAGATCATTCCCAGGTGATACCGGTAATTCATTACTAATAGCATAAGAGCCCACAACCGGGCTCTTAAACGATATCAATTGCTGTACATTAGGAGTGACGGTGCATGAGACCGGTCGGGGACGATAAGAGACGCTGGCGGATCTACAGATACAGAAACACCCCAAGGACTGGTCCTTTTACGTTTCGGAGACTCATTCATAAGCGATAAACTTCTGAACTGAGTCTCCACCGCAGTAAACTCCGCTTGGAGTTTATTAAAACCTGCCCTTAAAGTGTCAAAACTATCTCTAGTCCGCCTCATGAAAGAGCGCATCTCATTCTCGACCTCCGGCAAGCATCACATCCATATTTTAAGCCACCACCTTAGCAATAGACTCCTTGATTCTGCCTGTGTAACCTGCACACTTAACGTGAACCGCATTGTCACACAACCAGCAAAGAATATAATCATGGGAGTCAACCGCATTAGTGGCAACTATGCAACTATTTTTTGAGCAGACAACCATTTTATCAAAAGTTTAATTTAATTACAAAAGGAAATACAAAAAAATAAAAATAAAAATTCTAAAGGTAAAAAATCTGTGTATAAGAATATACTGACCAGTTCTGACACAAGGGTTAATGTGCAGAGTAAGCCTTCACAACTAAAGAATAAAAAGAAATGAAAACACAAAAACAAAAACACGTATCACAGAGTCGCGGGTAGGCAAAAGACGAGAGCGCAAATCAATCAAGAAAAGGAAAGAGCGGGAGAGCGCGTCAAATTGAACACATGCAACAACAATTTGTACGCAAGAGCGCGAGAGTTAGTTAAAACGGTAAAGACACAAAAGCAAAAGAGATAAACAAAACAACAACACCGCTAATGCAAGTATTGTTGTAAGTTTTGATTTTATTTAAATTTAAACAAAAACGACAGCAAGAACTCGCGAAATGAAAATAAAATTCGGATGTTGTAATTATTATTAATTAAACCGATAATTTAAGAGTTATGTAAAAGTATTTAATCGCGAGAAAAAATAAAAGTTGATAAGCGCAAAAAAAACACGTCCGTCCTCTGCAACGAGTGAAAGTGATGAGTCTTTTAGACGCAATCTTTAATATAGAAGCCCTACGAGCTGATGGAACCCTTGTACAGGCGCCATTTTGAGTCTTTTACTCGCCATTTTGAGGCTTTAAGCCGCTATCTTTGATGTAGAAGGTAGAACAATTTTACAGCCGTCATTTTGAATCTTCTAGCAGTCATTCGTTATATAGAAGCCACACGAGCTGCTGGAACCATTCTACAGCCGCTATTTTGAGTCTTCCACCCGCCATTTTGATTCTTTAAGCCGATATGTTTGATGTAGCAGCTAGAACAATTCTACACCCGCCATTTTGAAGCTTCTAACCGTGATTTTGAGTCTTCCACCCGCCATTTTTAGTGTTTTAGCCACCATCTTTTAGTTAAGATAATACAAGGGAATATAGAAGCCATAAGAGCTGCTGGAACCATTATACAGCCGCTATTTTGAGTCTTCCACCCGCCATTTTGAGTCTTTAAGCCGCTATCTTCGATGTAGAAGGTAGAACAATTTTACAGCCGTTATTTTGAATCTTCTAGCGGCCATTCGTTATATAGAAGCCATACGACTGCTGGAACCCTTGTACAGCCGCCATTTTGAGTCTTCTACTCGCCATTTTGAAGCTTTTAGCAGCTATCTTTAATATAGAAGCCATACGAGCTACTAGAACCATTCTACAGCCGCCATTTTGAGTCTTCCACCCGCCATTTTGAGTCTTTAAGCCGATATCTTTGATGTAGCAGCAAGAACAATTCTACACCGCCATTTTGAATTTCTAACCGTGATTTTGAGTCTTCCACCCGCCATTTTTAGTGTTTTAGCACCATCTTTTAGTTAAGATAATATAAAGAATATAGAAGCCATACGAGCTGCTGGAACAATTCTACAGCCGCCATTCTGAATCTTCTAACCGCCATTTTGAGTCTTCCACAATCCATTTTGAGTCTTTAAGCCGCTATCCTTGATGTAGAAGGTAGAACAATTTTACAGCCGTCATTTTGAATCTTCTAGCGGCCATTTGTTATATAGAAGCCATACGAGCTGCTGGAACCATTCTACAGCCGCTATTTTGAGTCTTCCACCCGCCATTTTGAGTCTTTAAGCCGATATCTTTGATGTAGCAGCTAGAACAATTCTACACCCGCCATTTTGAATTTTCTAACCGTGATTTTGAGTCTTCCACCCGCCATTTTTAGTGTTTTAGCCACCATCTTTTAGTTAAGATAATATAAAGAATATAGAAGCCATACGAGCTGTTGGAACAATTCTACAGCCGCCATTCTGAATCTTCTAACCGCCATTTTGAGTCTTCCACAATCCATTTTGAGTCTTTTATCCGCCATTTTGAGCCTTTAAGCCGCTATTTTTAATGTAGCATTTAGAACAATTCTAAAGCCGCAATTTTGAATCTTCTATCCGCCATTTTATGTCTTCCATCCTTCATTTTGAGTCATTAAGCCGCTATCTTTGATGTAGCAGTTAGAACAATTCTAAATCCGTCATTTTTAATCTTCTATTCGCCATTTTAAGTCTCTCACCCTCCATTTTGAGTCTTTAAGCCACTTTTTTTAATGTAGCAGTTAGCACAATTCTAAAGCCGCAATTTCGAATCTTCTATCCGCCTTTTAAGTCTTCAGCAATCCATTTTGAGTCTTTAAGCCGCTATCTTTGATGTAGCAGGTAAAACAATTCTACAGCCGTCATTTTGAATCTTCTGGCGGCCATACTTTATATAGAAGCCATACGAGCTGCTGGAACCATTCTACAGCCGCCATTTTGAGTCTTTAAGCCTCCATTTTGAGAGTTTAAGTCGCTATCTTTGATGTAGCAGTAGAACAATTCTACAGCTGCCATTTTGATTCTTCTATCCGCCATTTTGAGTCTTCCACCAACCATTTTGAGTCTTTTAGCCGCCATTTTGAGCCTTTAGCCCCTTTGATGTAGCATATCTAAAGCCGAGCTGCTGGAACCATTCTAGAGCCGCCATGTTGAGTCTTCTACACGCACTTTTGAGGCTTTTAGCCGCAATTTATAATATAGAATCCATACGATCTGCTGGAACCATTGTACAGCCGTCATTTTGAGTCTTCTACCAGCCATTTTGAGACTTTAAGTCGCTATCTTTGATGTGGCAGTAGAACAATTCTACAGCCGTCATTTAGAATCTTCTAGCGGCCATTTTGAGTCTTCCACTCGCCATTTTGAGTCTTTTAGCCGCCAATTTTAATATAGAATCCATACGAGCTGCTGGAACCATCCTACATGCCGCCATTTTGAGTCTTCTACCCGCCATTTTGAGCCTTCCACCCGCTATTTCGAATCTTCTAGCGGCCATTCTTTATATAGAAGCCATACGAGCTGCTGGAACCATTCTACAGCCGCCATTTTGATCTTCTTCCCGCCATTTTGAGTCTTTAAGCCGCTATCTTTGATGTTGCAGCTAGAACACTTCTACAGCCGACATTTTGAATCTTTTAGCCGCCATTTTGAGTCTTCCACCCGCCATTTTGAGTCTTTTAGCCGCCATTTATAATATAGAATCCATACGAGCTGCTGGAACCATTCTACAGCCGCTATTTTGAGACTTCAACCCGCTATTTTGAGTCTTTAAGCCGCTATTTTGAGTCTTCCACCCGCCATTTTGAGTCTTTAAGCCGCTATCTTTAATATAGAACCCATACAAGCTGCTGGAACTATTCTACAGCCGCCATTTTGAGTCTTCTACTCGCCATTTTGAGGCTTTTAGCCGCCATCTTTAATATAGGAGCCATACGAGCTGCTGAAACCATTCTACAACCGCCATTTTGAGTCTTTAAGCCGCCATCTTTAATATAGAAGCCATACGAGCTGCTATTTAAATCTTCTATCCGCCATTTGGAGTCTTCCACCCGCCATTTTGAGTCTTTTAGACGCCATCTTTAATATAGAAGCCATACGAGCTGCTGGAACCATTCTACAGCCGCCATTTTGAGTCTTCTACCCGCCATTTTGAGTCTTTAAGCCGCTATATTAGATGTAGCAGTTAGAACAATTCTAAAGCCGCCATTTTGAATCTTCTATCCGCCATTTGGAGTCTTCCAACCGCCATTTTGAGTCTTTTAGACGCTATCTTTAATATAGAAGCCATACGAGCTGCTGGAACCATTCTACAGCCGCCATTTTGAGTCTTCTACCCGCCATTTTGAGTCTGTAAGCCGCTATATTAGATGTAGCAGTAAGAACAATTCTAAAGCCACCATTTTGAATCTTCTATCCGCCATTTTTAGTCTTCCACCCTCCATTTTGAGTATTTAAGCCGCTATTTTGAGTCTTCCACCCGCCATTTTGAGTCGTTAAGCCGCTATCTTTAATATAGAACCCATACAAGCTGCTGGAACTATTCTACAGCCGCCATTTTGAGTCTTCTACTCGCCTTTTTAAGGCTTTTAGCCGCTATCTTTAATATAGAAGCCATACGAGCTGCTGGAACCATTCTACAGCCGCCATTTTGAGTCTTCTACCCGCCATTTTGAGTCTGTAAGCCGCTATATTAGATGTAGCAGTAAGAACAATTCTAAAGCCACCATTTTGAATCTTCTATCCGCCATTTTTAGTCTTCACCCTCCATTTTGAGTATTTAAGCCGCTATTTTGAGTCTTCCACCCGCCATTTTGAGTCGTTAAGCCGCTATCTTTAATATAGAACCCATACAAGCTGCTGGAACTATTCTACATCCGCCATTTTGAGTCTTCTACTCGCCTTTTTAAGGCTTTTAGCCGCTATCTTTAATATAGAGCCATACGAGCTGCTGAAACCATTTTGAGTCTTCCACCCGCCATGTTTAGTCTTTAGCCGCCATCTTTAATATAGAACCCATACAAGCTTCTGGAACTATTCTACAGCCGCCATTTTGAGTCTTCTACTCGCCATTTTGAGGCTTTTAGCCGCCATCTTTAATATAGGAGCCATACGAGCTGCTGAAACCATTCTACAACCGCCATTTGGAGTCTTTAAGCCGCCATCTTTAATATAGAAGCCATACGAGCTGCTGGAAGCATTCTACAGCCGCCATTTTGAGTCTTCTACCCGCCATTTTGAGTCTTTAAGACACTATCTTTGATGTAGCAGCTAGAACAGTTCTACAGCCGCCATTTTGAATCTTCTATCCGCTATTTGGAGTCTTCCACCCGCCATTTTAAGTCTTTTAGGCACCATCTTTAATATAGATGCCCTACGAGCTGCTGGAACCATTGTACAGCCGCCATTTTAAGTCTTTTAGCGGCTATTTTTGATGTAGCAGCTAGAACAATTCTAAAGCCGCCATTTTGAACTTCTATCCGCCATTTTGAGTCTTCCACCCGCCATTTCGAGTCTTCCACCCACCATTTTTAATATAGTAGCCACACGAGCTGCTGGAATCATCCTACAGCCGCCATTTTGACCCTTTAGCCCGCTATCTTGGATGTAGCAGGTAGAACAATTCTACAGCCGCCATTTTAAATCTTCTAGCACTTTCAATTTTCTAGTTGTCATTTTGAGTCTTCCACCCGCCATTTTTAGTGTTTTAGCCGCTATCTTTAATGTAGCAGCTAGAACAATTCTACAGCCGCCATTTTGAATCTTTTAACCGCCATTTTAAGTCTTCCACCCGCCATTTTTAGTGTTTTAGCCTCCATCTTTTATTTAAGATAATATATACAATCTAGAAGCCATACGAGCTGCTGGAACCATTCTACAGCCGCCATTTTGAGTCTTTAAGCCGCTATCTTTGATGTAGCAGCTAGAACCATTCCAAAGCCGCCATTTTGAGTCTTCTACTCGCCATTTTGACTATTTAAGCAGCTATCTTTGATGTAGCAGTTAGAACAATTCTACAGCCGACATTTTGAATCTTCCACTCGCCATTTTGAGTGTTTTAGCCGCCATTTATAATATTGAATCCATCCGAGCTGCTGAACCATTCCAAAGCCGTCATTTTGAGTCTTCCACACGCCATTTTGAGTCTTTAAGTCGCTATCTTTGAAGTAGCAGCTAGAACAATTCTAAAGCCGCCATTTTGAATCTTCTCTCCGCCATTTTGAGTCTTCCACCCGCCATTTTGAGACTTTAAGCCGCTATCTTTGATGTAGCAGTAGAACAATTCTACAGCCGACATTTTGAATCTTCTAGCCGCCATTTAGAGTCTTCCACTCGCCATTTTGAGTGTTTTAGCCGCCATTTTTAATATTGAATCCATCCGAGCTGCTGGAACCATTCCAAAGCCGTCATTTTGAGTCTTCCACACGCCATTTTGAGTCTTTAAGCCGCTATCTTTGAAGTAGCAGGTAGATCAATTCTACAGCCACCATTTCGATTCTTCTAGACGCCACTTTGAGTCCTTAAGCCACTATCTTTGATGAAGCAGCTAGAACAATTCTACAGCCGACATTTTGAATCTTCTAGCCGCCATTTAGAGTCTTCCACTCGCCATTTTGAGTGTTTTAGCCGCCATTTTTAATATTGAATCCGCCATTTTGAGACTTTAAGCCGCTATCTTTGATGTAGCAGTAGAACCATTCTAAAGCCGCCATTTTGAGTCTTCTACCCGCCATTTTGACTATTTAAGCCGCTATCTTTGATGTAGCAGTTAGAACAATTCTAAAGCCGCCATTTTGAATCTTCTATCCGCCATTTTGAGTCTTCCACCTGCCATTTTGAGTCTTTAAGCCGCTATCTTTGAAGTAGCAGGTAGATCAATTCTACAGCCACCATTTCGATTCTTCTAGACGCCACTTTGAGTCTTTAAGCCACTATCTTTGATAAAGCAGCTAGAACAATTCTACAGCCGACATTTTGAATCTTCTAGCCGCCATTTAAAGTCTTCCACTCGCCATTTTGAGTGCTTTAGCCGCCATTTTTAATATTGAATCCATCCGAGCTGCTGGAACCATTCTAGAGCCGCCATTTTGAGTCTTCTACCCACCATTTTGAGTCTTTAAGCCGCTCTCTTTGATGTAGCAGCTAGAAAAATTCTACATCCGGCCTTTTGAATCTTCTATCCGCCATTTTGAGTCCTCCACCCGCCATTTTGAGTCTTTAAGCCGCTATCTTTGATGTAGCAGTTAGAACAATTCAAAAGCCGCCAATTTTAATCTTCTATCCGCCATTTGGAGTCTTCCACCCGGTATTTTAAGTCTTTTAGGCACCATCTTTAATATAGATGCCCTACGAGCTGCTGGAACCATTGTACAGCCGCCATTTTGAGTCTTCTACCCGCCATTTTGGGACTTTAAGCCGCTATCTTTGATGTAGCATTAGAACAATTCTACAGCCGTCATTTTGAATCTTCTAGCCGCCATTTAGAGTCTTCCAGTCGCCATTTTGAGTGTTTTAGCCGCCATTTTTAATATTGAATCCATCCGAGCTGCTGGAACCATTCTAAAGCCGCCATTTGAGTCTTCTACCCGCCATTTTAAGACTTTAAGCCGCTATCTTTGATGTAGCAGTAGAACAATTCTACAGCCGACATTTTGAATCTTCTAGCCGCATTAGAGTCTTCCACTCGCCATTTTGAGTGTTTTAGCCGCCATTTTTAATATTGAATCCATCCGAGCTGCTGGAACCATTCTACAGCCGCCATTTTGAGTCTTCTACCCGCCATTTTGAGACTTTAAGCCGCTATCTTTGATGTAGCAGTAGAACAATTCTACAGCCGACATTTTGAATCTTCTAGCCGCCATTTAGAGTCTTCCACTCGCCATTTTGAGTGTTTTAGACGCCATTTTTAATATTGAATCCATCCGAGTTGCTGGAACCATTCCAAACCGTTATTTTGAGTCTTCCACACGCCATTTTGAGTCTTTAAGCCGCTATCTTTGAAGTAGCAGGTAGATCAATTCTACAGCCACCATTTCGATTCTTCTAGACGCCACTTTGAGTCCTTAAGCCACTATCTTTAATGAAGCAGCTAGAACAATTTTACAGCCGACATTTTGAATCTTCTAGCCGCCATTTAGAGTCTTCCACTCGCCATTTTGAGTGTTTTAGCCGCCATTTTTAATATTGAATCCGCCATTTTGAGACTTTAAGCCGCTATCTTTGATGTAGCAGTAGAACCATTCTAAAGCCGCCATTTTGAGTCTTCTACCCGCCATTTTGACTATTTAAGCCGCTATCTTTGATGTAGCAGTTAGAACAATTCTAAAGCCGCCATTTTGAATCTTCTATTCGCCATTTTGAGCCTTCCACCTGCCATTTTAGTCTTTAAGCCGCTATCTTTGAAGTAGCAGGTAGATCAATTCTACAGCCACCATTTCGATTCTTCTAGACTCCACTTTGAGTCTTTAAGCCACTATCTTTGATAAAGCAGCTAGAACAATTCTACAGCCGACATTTTGAATCTTCTAGCCGCCATTTAAAGTCTTCCATTCGCCATTTTGAGTGTTTTAGCCGCCATTTTTAATATTGAATCCGCCATTTTGAGACTTTAAGCCGCTATCTTTGATGTAGCAGTAGAACCATTCCAAAGCCGCCATTTTGAGTCTTCTACTCGCCATTTTGACTATTTAAGCCGCTATCTTTGATGTAGCAGTTAGAACAATTCTAAAGCCGCCATTTTGAATCTTCTCTCCGCCATTTTGAGTCTTTGAGACTTTAAGCCGCTATCTTTGATGTAGCAGTAGAACAATTCTACAGCCGACATTTTGAATCTTCTAGCCGCCATTTAGAGTCTTCCACTCGCCATTTTGAGTGTTTTAGCCGCCATTTTTAATATTGAATCCATCCGAGCTGCTGGACCCATTCCAAAGCCGTCATTTGAGTCTTCCACACGCCATTTTGAGTCTTTAAGCCGCTATCTTTGAAGTAGCAGGTAGATCAATTCTACAGCCACCATTTCGATTCTTCTAGACGCCACTTTGAGTCCTTAAGCCACTATCTTTGATGAAGCAGCTAGAACAATTCTACAGCCGACATTTTGAATCTTCTAGCCGCCATTTAGAGTCTTCCACTCGCCATTTTGAGTGTTTTAGCCGCCATTTTTAATATTGAATCCGCCATTTTGAGACTTTAAGCCGCTATCTTTGATGTAGCAGTAGAACCATTCTAAAGCCGCCATTTTGAGTCTTCTACCCGCCATTTTGACTATTTAAGCCGCTATCTTTGATGTAGCAGTTAGAACAATTCTAAAGCCGCTATTTTGAATCTTCTATTCGCCATTTTGAGCCTTCGACCTGCCATTTTAGTCTTTAAGCCGCTATCTTTAAAGTAGCAGGTAGATCAATTCTACAGCCACCATTTCGATTCTTCTAGACTCCACTTTGAGTCTTTAAGCCACTATCTTTGATGAAGCAGCTAGAACAATTCTACAGCCGACATTTTGAATCTTCTAGCCGCCATTTAGAGTCTTCCACTCGCCATTTTGAGTGTTTTAGCCGCCATTTTTAATATTGAATCCATCCGAGCTGCTGGAACCATTCTACAGCCGCCATTTTGAGTCTTCTACCCGCCATTTTGAGTCTTTAAGCCGCTCTCTTTGATGTAGCAGCTAGAAAAATTCTACATCCGGCCTTTTGAATCTTCTATCCGCCATTTTGAGTCCTCCACCCGCCATTTTGAGTCTTTAAGCCGCTATCTTTGATGTAGCAGTTAGAACAATTCAAAAGCCGCCAATTTTAATCTTCTATCCGCCATTTGGAGTCTTCCAGCCGCCATTTTAAGTCTTTTAGGCACCATCTTTAATATAGATGCCCTACGAGCTGCTGGAACCATTGTACAGCCGCTATTTTGAGTCTTCTACCCGCCATTTTGAGACTTTAAGCCGCTATCTTTGATGCAGCAGTAGAACAATTCTACAGCCGACATTTTGAATCTTCTAGCCGCATTAAGAGTCTTCCACTCGCCATTTTGAGTGTTTTAGCCGCCATTTTTAATATTGAATCTATCCGAGCTGCTGGAACCATTCTAAAGCCGCCATTTGAGTCTTCTACCCGCCATTTGAGACTTTAAGCCGCTATCTTTGATGTAGCAGTAGAACAATTCTACAGCGGACATTTTGAATCTTCTAGCCGCCATTTAGAGTCTTCCACTCGCCATTTTGAGTGTTTTAGCCGCCATTTTTAATATTGAATCCATCCGAGCTGCTGGAACCATTCCAAAACCGTCATTTTCAGTCTTCCACACGCCATTTTGAGTCTTCAAGCCGCTATCTTTGAAGTAGCAGGTAGATCAATTCTACAGCCACCATTTCGATTCTTCTAGACGCCACTTTGAGTCCTTAAGCCACTATCTTTGATGAAGCAGCTAGAACAATTCTACAGCCGACATTTTGAATCTTCTAGCCGCCATTTAGAGTCTTCCACTCGCCATTTTGAGTGTTTTAGCCGCCATTTTTAATATTGAATCCGCCATTTTGAGACTTTAAGCCGCTATCTTTGATGTAGCAGTAGAACCATTCTAAAGCCGCCATTTTGAGTCTTCTACCCGCCATTTTGACTATTTAAGCCGCTATCTTTGATGTAGCAGTTAGAACAATTCTAAAGCCGCCATTTTGAATCTTCTATTCGCCATTTTGAGCCTTCCACCTGCCATTTTAGTCTTTAAGCCGCTATCTTTGAAGTAGCAGGTAGATCAATTCTACAGCCACCATTTCGATTCTTCTAGACTCCACTTTGAGTCTTTAAGCCACTATCTTTGATGAAGCAGCTAGAACAATTCTACAGCCGACATTTTGAATCTTCTAGCCGCCATTTAAAGTCTTCCACTCGCCATTTTGAGTGTTTTAGCCGACATTTTTAATATTGAATCCGCCATTTTGAGACTTTAAGCCGCTATCTTTGATGTAGCAGTAGAACCATTCTAAAGCCGCCATTTTGAGTCTTCTACCCGCCATTTTGACTATTTAAGCCGCTATCTTTGATGTAGCAGTTAGAACAATTCTAAATCCGTCATTTTTAATCTTCTATATGCCATTTTAAGTCTCTCACCCTCCATTTTGAGTCTTTAAGCCGCTTTTTTTAATGTAGCAGTTAGCACAATTCTAAAGCCGCAATTTCGAATCTTCTATCCGCCTTTTTAAGTCTTCAGCAATCCATTTTGAGTCTTTAAGCCGCTATCTTTGATGTAGCAGGTAAAACAATTCTACAGCCGTCATTTTGAATCTTCTGGCGGCCATACTTTATATAGAAGCCATACGAGCTGCTGGAACCATTCTACAGCCGCCATTTTGAGTCTTTAAGCCTCCATTTTGAGAGTTTAAGTCGCTATCTTTGATGTAGCAGTAGAATAATTCTACAGCTGCCATTTTGATTCTTCTATCCGCCATTTTGAGTCTTCCACCAACCATTTTGAGTCTTTTAGCCGCCATTTTGAGCCTTTAGCCCCCTTTGATGTAGCATATCTAAAGCCGAGCTGCTGGAACCATTCTAGAGCCGCCATGTTGAGTCTTCTACTCGCAATTTTGAGGCTTTTAGCCGCCATTTATAATATAGAATCCATACGAGCTGCTGGAACCATTGTACAGCCGTCATTTTGAGTCTTCTACCCGCCATTTTGAGACTTTAATTCGCTATCTTTGATGTGGCAGTAGAACAATTCTACAGCCGTCATTTAGAATCTTCTAGCGGCCATTTTGAGTCTTCCACTCGCCATTTTGAGTCTTTTAGCCGCCAATTTTAATATATAATCCATACGAGCTGCTGGAACCATCCTACATGCCGCCATTTTGAGAATTCTACCGCCATTTTGAGCCTACCACCCGCTATTTCGAATCTTCTAGCGGCCATTCTTTATATAGAAGCCATACGAGCTGCTGGAACCATTCTACAGCCGCCATTTTGAATCTTCTTCACGCCATTTTGAGTCTTTAAGCCGCTATCTTTGATGTTGCAGCTAGAACACTTCTACAGCCGACATTTTGAATCTTTTAGCCGCCATTTTGAGTCTTCCACCGCCATTTTGAGTCTTTTAGCCGCCATTTATAATATAGATCCATACGAGCTGCTGGAACCATTCTACAGCCGCTATTTTGAGACTTCAACCCGCTATTTTGAGTCTTTAAGCCGCTATTTTGAGTCTTCCACCGCCATTTTGAGTCTTTAAGCCGCTAACTTTAATATAGAACCCATACAAGCTGCTGGAACTATTCTACAGCGCCATTTTGAGTCTTCTACTCGCCATTTTGAGGCTTTTAGCCGCCATCTTTAATATAGGAGCCATACGAGCTGCTGAAACCATTCTACAACCGCCATTTGAGTCTTTAAGCCGCCATCTTTAATATAGAAGCCATACGAGCTGCTATTTAAATCCTCTATCCGCCATTTGGAGTCTTCCACCCGCCATTTTGAGTCTTTTAGACGCCATCTTTAATATAGAAGACATACGAGCTGCTGGAACCATTCTAAAGCCGCCATTTTGAGTCTTCTACCCGCCATTTTGAGTCTTTAAGCCGCTATATTAGATGTAGCATTTAGAACAATTCTAAAGCCGCCATTTTGAATCTTCTATCCGCCATTTGGAGTCTTCCAACCGCCATTTTGAGTCTTTTAGACGCTATCTTTAATATAGAAGCCATACGAGCTGCTGGAACCATTCTACAGCCCCCATTTTGAGTCTTCTACCCGCCATTTTGAGTCTTTAAGCCGCTATATTAGATGTAGCATTTAGAACAATTCTAAAGCCGCCATTTTGAATCTTCTATCCGCCATTTGGAGTCTTCCAACCGCCATTTTGAGACTTTTAGACGCTATCTTTAATATAGGAGCCATACGAGCTGCTGAAACCATTCTACAACCGCCATTTTGAGTCTTTAAGCCGCCATCTTTAATATAGAAGCCATACGAGCTGCTGGAAGCATTCTACAGCCGCCATTTTGAGTCTTCTACCCGCCATTTTGAGTCTTTAAGACACTATCTTTGATGTAGCAGCTAGAACAATTCTAAAGCCGCCATTTTAAATCTTCTATCCGCCATTTGGAGTCTTCCACCCGCCATTTTAAGTCTTTTAGGCACCATCTTTAATATATATGCCCTACGAGCTGCTGGAACCATTGTACAGCCGCCATTTTAAGTCTTTTAGCGGCTATCTTTGATGTAGCTGCTAGAACAATTCTAAAGCCGCCATTTTGAGTCTTCTATCCGCCATTTTGAGTCTTCCACCCGCCATTTCGAGTCTTCCACCCACCATTTTTAATATAGTAGCCACACGAGCTGCTGGAATCATCCTACAGCCGCCATTTTGACCCTTTAGCCCGCTATCTTGGATGTAGCAGGTAGAACAATTCTACAGCCGCCATTTTAAATCTTCTAGCACTTTCAATTTTCTAGTTGTCATTTTGAGTCTTCCACCCGCCATTTTAGTGTTTGAGCCGCTATCTTTAATGTAGCAGCTAGAACAATTCTACAGCCACCATTTTGAATCTTTTAACCGCCATTTTAAGTCTTCCACCCGCCATTTTTAGTGTTTTAGCCTCCATCTTTTATTTAAGATAATATATACAATCTAGAAGCCATACGAGCTGCTGGAACCATTCTACAGCCGCCATTTTGAGTCTTTAAGCCGCTATCTTTCATGTAGCAGCTAGAACCATTCCAAAGCCGCCATTTTGAGTCTTCTACTCGCCATTTTGACTATTTAAGCCGCTATCTTTGATGTAGCAGTTAGAACAATTCTACAGCCGACATTTTGAATCTTCTAGCCGCCATTTAGAGTCTTCCACTCGCCATTTTGAGTGTTTTAGCCGCCATTTATAATATTGAATCCATCCGAGCAGCTAGAACCATTCCAAAGCCGCCATTTTGAGTCTTCTACTCGCCATTTTGACTATTTAAGCCGCTATCTTTGATGTAGCAGTTAGAACAATTCTAAAGCCGCCATTTTGAATCTTCTCTCCGCCATTTTGAGTCTTCCACCCGCCATTTTGAGACTTTAAGCCGCTATCTTTGATGTAGCAGTAGAACAATTCTACAGCCGACATTTTGAATCTTCTAGCCGCCATTTAGAGTCTTCCACTCGCCATTTTGAGTGTTTAGCCGCCATTTTTAATATTGAATCCATCCGAGCTGCTGGAACCATTCCAAAGCCGTCATTTTGAGTCTTCCACACGCCATTTTGAGTCTTTAAGCCGCTATCTTTGAAGTAGCAGGTAGATCAATTCTACAGCCACCATTTCGATTCTTCTAGACGCCACTTTGAGTCCTTAAGCCACTATCTTTGATGAAGCAGCTAGAACAATTCTACAGCCGACATTTTGAATCTTCTAGCCGCCATTTAGAGTCTTCCACTCGCCATTTTGAGTGTTTTAGCCGCCATTTTTAATATTGAATCCGCACATTTTGAGACTTTAAGCCGCTATCTTTGATATAGCAGAAGAACCATTCTAAAGCCGCCATTTTGAGTCTTCTACCCGCCATTTTGAGTCTTTAAGCCGCTATATTAGATGTAGCATTTAGAACAATTCTAAAGCCGCCATTTTGAATCTTCTATCCGCCATTTGGAGTCTTCCAACCGCCATTTTGAGTCTTTTAGACGCTATCTTTAATATAGAAGACATACGAGCTGCTGGAACCATTCTAAAGCCGCCATTTTGAGTCTTCCACACGCCATTTTGAGTCTTTAAGCCGCCATTTTTAATATTGAATCCATCCGAGCTGCTGGAACCATTCCAAAGCCGTCATTTTGAGTCTTCCACACGCCATTTTGAGTCTTTAAGCCGCTATCTTTGAAGTAGCAGGTAGATCAATTCTACAGCCACCATTTCGATTCTTCTAGACGCCACTTTGAGTCCTTAAGCCACTATCTTTGATGAAGCAGCTAGAACAATTCTACAGCCGACATTTTGAATCTTCTAGCCGCCATTTAGAGTCTTCCACTCGCCATTTTGAGTGTTTTAGCCGCCATTTTTAATATTGAATCCATCCGAGCTGCTGGAACCATTCCAAAGCCGTCATTTTGAGTCTTCCACACGCCATTTTGAGTCTTTAAGCCGCTATCTTTGAAGTAGCAGGTAGATCAATTCTACAGCCACCATTTCGATTCTTCTAGACGCCACTTTGAGTCCTTAAGCCACTATCTTTGATGAAGCAGCTAGAACAATTCTACAGCCGACATTTTGAATCTTCTAGCCGCCATTTAGAGTCTTCCACTCGCCATTTTGAGTGTTTTAGCCGCCATTTTTAATATTGAATCCATCCGAGCTGCTGGAACCATTCCAAAGCCGTCATTTTGAGTCTTCCACACGCCATTTTGAGTCTTTAAGCCGCTATCTTTGAAGTAGCAGGTAGATCAATTCTACAGCCACCATTTCGATTCTTCTAGACGCCACTTTGAGTCCTTAAGCCACTATCTTTGATGAAGCAGCTAGAACAATTCTACAGCCGACATTTTGAATCTTCTAGCCGCCATTTAGAGTCTTCCACTCGCCATTTTGAGTGTTTTAGCCGCCATTTTAATATTGAATCCGCACATTTTGAGACTTTAAGCCGCTATCTTTGATATAGCAGAAGAACCATTCTAAAGCCGCCATTTTGAGTCTTCTACCCGCCATTTTGAGTCTTTAAGCCGCTATATTAGATGTAGCATTTAGAACAATTCTAAAGCCGCCATTTTGAATCTTCTATCCGCCATTTGGAGTCTTCCAACCGCCATTTTGAGTCTTTTAGACGCTATCTTTAATATAGAAGACATACGAGCTGCTGGAACCATTCTAAAGCCGCCATTTAGAGTCTTCCACTCGCCATTTTGAGTGTTTTAGCCGCCATTTTTAATATTGAATCCATCCGAGCTGCTGGAACCATTCCAAAGCCGTCATTTTGAGTCTTCCACACGCCATTTTGAGTCTTTAAGCCGCTATCTTTGAAGTAGCAGGTAGATCAATTCTACAGCCACCATTTCGATTCTTGTAGACGCCACTTTGAGTCCTTAAGCCACTATCTTTGATGAAGCAGCTAGAACAATTCTACAGCCGACATTTTGAATCTTCTAGCCGCCATTTAGAGTCTTCCACTCGCCATTTTGAGTGTTTTAGCCGCCATTTTTAATATTGAATCCGCACATTTTGAGACTTTAAGCCGCTATCTTTGATATAGCAGAAGAACCATTCTAAAGCCGCCATTTTGAGTCTTCCACCCGCCATTTTGACTATTTAAGCCGCTATCTTTGATGTAGCAGTTAGTACAATTCTAAAGCCGCCATTTTGAATCTTCTATTCGCCATTTTGAGCCTTCCACCTGCCATTTTAGTCTTTAAGCCGCTATCTTTGAAGTAGCAGGTAGATCAATTCTACAGCCACCATTTCGATTCTTCTAGACTCCACTTTGAGTCTTTAAGCCACTATCTTTGATGAAGCAGCTAGAACAATTCTACAGCCGACATTTTGAATCTTCTAGCCGCCATTTAAAGTCTTCCACTCGCCATTTTGAGTGTTTTAGCCGCCATTTTTAATATTGAATCCATCCGAGCTGCTGGAACCATTCTAGAGCCGCCATTTTGAGTCTTCTACCCGCCATTTTGAGTCTTTAAGCCGCTCTCTTTGATGTAGCAGCTAGAAAAATTCTACATCCGGCCTTTTGAATCTTCTATCCGCCATTTTTAGTCCTCCACCCGCCATTTTGAGTCTTTAAGCCGCTATCTTTGATGTAGCAGTTAGAACAATTCAAAAGCCGCCAATTTTAATCTTCTATCCGCCATTTGGAGTCTTCCACCCGCCATTTTAAGTCTTTTAGGCACCATCTTTAATATAGATGCCCTACGAGCTGCTGGAACCATTGTACAGCCGCCATTTTGAGTCTTCTACCCGCCATTTTGGGACTTTAAGCCGCTATCTTTGATGTAGCATTAGAACAATTCTACAGCCGTCATTTTGAATCTTCTAGCCGCCATTTAGAGTCTTCCACTCGCCATTTTGAGTGTTTTAGCCGCCATTTTTAATATTGAATCCATCCGAGCTGCTGGAACCATTCTAAAGCCGCCATTTTGAGTCTTCTACCCGCCATTTTGAGACTTTAAGCCACTATCTTTGATGTAGCAGTAGAACAATTCCACAGCCGACATTTTGAATCTTCTAGCCGCATTTAGAGTCTTCCACTCGCCATTTTGAGTGTTTTAGCCGCCATTTTTAATATTGAATCCATCCGAGCTGCTGGAACCATTCTAAAGCCGCCATTTTGAGTCCTCCACCCGCCATTTTGAGTCTTTAAGCCGCTATCTTTGATGTAGCAGTTAGAACAATTCAAAAGCCGCCAATTTTAATCTTCTATCCGCCATTTGGAGTCTTCCACCCGCCATTTTAAGTCTTTTAGGCACCATCTTTAATATAGATGCCCTACGAGCTGCTGGAACCATTGTACAGCCGCCATTTTGAGTCTTCTACCCGCCATTTTGGGACTTTAAGCCGCTATCTTTGATGTAGCATTAGAACAATTCTACAGCCGTCATTTTGAATCTTCTAGCCGCCATTTAGAGTCTTCCACTCGCCATTTTGAGTGTTTTAGCCGCCATTTTTAATATTGAATCCATCCGAGCTGCTGGAACCATTCTAAAGCCGCCATTTTGAGTCTTCTACCCGCCATTTTGAGACTTTAAGCCTCTATCTTTGATGTAGCAGTAGAACAATTCTACAGCCGACATTTTGAATCTTCTAGCCGCATTTAGAGTCTTCCACTAGCCATTTTGAGTGTTTTAGCCGCCATTTATAATATTGAATCCATCCGAGCTGCTGGAACCATTCCAAAGCCGTCATTTTGAGTCTTCTACCCGCCATTTTGACTCTTTAAGCCGCTATATTAAATGTAGCAGTAAGAACAACTCTAAAGCCACCATTTTGAATCTTCTATTCGCCATTTTTAGTCTTCCACCCTCCATTTTGAATCGTTAAGCCGCTATCTTTAATATAGAACCCATACAAGCTGCTGGAACTATTCTACAGCCGCCATTTTGAGTCTTCCACCCTGCAGCTAGAACACTTTACAGCCGACATTTTGAATCTTTTAGCCGCCATTTTGAGTCTTCCTCCCGCCATTTTGAGTCTTTTACCCGCCATTTATAATATAGAATCCATACGAGCTGCTGGAACCATTCTACAGCCGCCATTTTGAGTCTTCTACCCGCCATTTTGAGTCTTTAAGCCGCTATATTAGATGTAGCAGTAAGAAAAATTCTAAAGCCACCATTTTGAATCTTCTATCCGCCATTTTTAGTCTTCCACCCTCCATTTTGAGTATTTAAGCCGCTATTTTGAGTCTTCCACCCGCCATTTTGAGTCGTTAAGCCGCTATCTTTAATATAGAACCCATACAAGCTGCTGGAACTATTCTACATCCGCCATTTTGAGTGTTCTACTCGCCTTTTTAAGGCTTTTAGCCGCTATCTTTAATATAGGAGCCATACGAGCTGCTGAAACCATTCTACAACCGCCATTTTGAATCTTCTAACCGCCATTTTGAGTCTTCCTCCCGCCATTTTTAGTCTTTTAGCCGCCATCTTTAATATAGAACCCATACAAGCTGCTGGAACTATTCTACAGCCGCCATTTTGAGTCTTCTACTCGCCATTTTTGAGGCTTTTAGCCG